>NC_027753.1:699599-705060 GCF_000695525.1 Brassica oleracea var. oleracea | reverse complement strand
GCCGTCTTTGACTCGAAACGTTTATTACGGTTTCTTTGATAAAAACAAACTTCCTGCGGTTTTTATCATAAAGTTTGACTAATGACTTCGAGTGATGGGAAACAAAGAATGGTTTAGCCATGGCCTACGAGAGATAGCACTAAAGAGTATACGAGAATGCATGGATTCGTGTCGTATCGACGTTTTGGGAAAGTTTGGTCGCTACGTAGCGACCGAGCCGTGTATGTGCTTGTCGCTACGTAGCGACCGAGCTTGGCTGGAGCTCGGTCACTACGTAGCGACCGAGCCATGTTCGTGCTCGGTCGCTACGTAGCGACGGAGCCGTGTGCGTGCTAGGTTGCTACGCAGCGACTGAGCTTCGCTTGTGCGGGTCCGATGGCCATACTTGAGCTTGTCCGTGGTCGATTTGGATATGTGTCTGTTGCCTTAGGACGATCGGTATTTAGTGGTTCGATTGGATTAGAACAAGATTTTACCGCAAGGCTCTTCGTAAAGATTTCTTTACGAAGATTACATTTCGTAAAAATGTTCATGCTGATTTTTATGGACTTTCAGACATTGATTTCGTCGTGACCGATTTTGACCCCAACAGTTAGCCCCCCAGCTTGTTAGAACCATGAGCTTCTAGCGTGAGGTTCTAGCGAGTGGCTTGGTAAGTTAGGTGAGTTAGACGGAATTAATGGTTGAAAAGGTCCGTGGTAAGTGGTCTTCTCTCTCTTCTAAAAGTGGAACGCGATAAGATTGGGGGTGCGCCTTATGACGGTTGCCTACGTACCCATGTTGAAGGGATCAAGCCTTTCATAGTTCATCTTGGAGTTAAGGTTCTTATGACTAGTTTTCCAGCGAGACCTTTACGGTCTAGTTTATATGTAGAGGTTATCAGGTGTGTTGCTGCCGATGCCATTTTATATGGGTATAGAGGGAAGACTACGAGTTGTCATCTCGTAATCTAACTTTGTGTGAACTGTTATATTCGTGATCTGTTTCGAGAGTTTTCTGCAGTGTGTAAACTTGCGGGATTTCTGAAGACGCTCGAAAATTGGCTAAGAGACAAATTTTGGGATCTCGTATCAGGGTGTTTGATACTATGCCTAGAGATGTTAGAGACCAGTGTGCTGGGTTTAGGGCAAGACCTAGGTCTAATTACGGCTTTAAGGGGTGCGATGACTACTTCGACTTACGTTTCCCATATCATTTTCGACCTGATTACATCCCGCTTTAAATTCCGCGATATGTTCTTGGCTTACGTGACTTATATGGTAGAAATCGAGCATCTCTTCGAGGACAATTTTTAAGTCTCCCGAAAGTGCTGACCAAAATTTCGGATTTTTATATAGCGCTATTACTCTTGTGTCGGGTGTATGAGAGCTATATCTACGAGATGGCTAAGTCTTTTTAGGACGTTAAGAGTTTGTTGTGATCAGCAACAAATTTATCGGTAGATATTACCGTTTTTGAGTCTTCGCGAAGAATACGTGTTTGAGAAGATGTTAGTACGTATGACTGTTTGGTTTTCCAAGAAGGTGCATTTATCGAGGAAGATAATTTTGTCGAAAAATGGTTCTTCAGGCGTCTGCGACGTCTCGCAATGCTGAAGATTGATTTAATCTTTCGTATGCCGCGTTTCGTGCTTGAAATGTTCACGGGGTATTTTTTCCTTACATGCCGCGTATTATGGGTAAAACATAGCGGGCTTTAAGTGAATTGTGGAATGTGTCAAACTTGGTCGATTGTCGACAAGTTTTGGTTTTCCGTTAACCGTTTGGTTGTTAGGACTGAGTTTCGTTACGAAGAATTTATCATATGATTTCCGACCGTGGGTTATACGATAATTATTCTCTTAATAGTCTCACGACGTTTTTAGACAAATCGTAGATTGTCATTTAGCCGTTAAGTGATGGAGCGATGGTTTCTCAAATAGTTTGGCTTGGCGTGAAGGATGTGTTCACTCAGATAGCCAAGGATGTTGTAGGACGAGGATTAGACCATGGTACTTTGACATTTAAGGTCGTGTTAGTTTACGATCGTCCTTAAAGGGGACGGCAAATTCTGGTTTGGACCTTTACTGGAAGGCGTAATTGACCGAGTGCCAAAGAGCGCTTGTCGAGATTGATAGGCCAACTTTGCAAGAGTTATCCTTCTTAAGATGGCTGATAGTCATAGAAAACGGTTATATGCTTTAGGTTTCAATTATACGATGAATGTTTCGTATAATGTTACCTATAGTCTTATGAAAATTGATTCGTTTTTGTCTGAGGAAGACGTAGCGTAAGAGGTTTGATACAGAAACAGTGCGGAGTCAGTTGCGGGACGATTGCCTGCTCGGATGTGACCGAGGGGAACGAAAAGCAGAAGCCAGTGAGCCGCATGGCTAAAATACGAGATTTATTAAATCGTAATGCGAAGAGATCTCTCTTTAGATTGGTCATCCAAAGTCAGATTTTACAGCTTTGTGTTTGCTATACAAAATATACTTCTTCGTAAAACCAGTTATGTTTACTTTCAAAAGTTTCTTCGTAAGACTTGGTCTGATTGTACGAAGGATTTTTCGTGTAAGTAATGGGGACCGGTTTCACGAAGATTGTAAATTGGTGATATGTATACACATGTCAAAGTAGCATTGTTTCTGCGGGTTTTACGAGAAACATTTCTGCTGTGATTTTGATCTTAGGTGAAAGTTGCTTGGAGTTACTCATGGAGTGTTACCGAAGCTTTTTTCACTACGACTAGTCGCATAACGTTTTTCATTGGTTTTTTTAGAGGATTCTCATGACACATTCGTTTCTGGAACGAATTGGTCAACCAGAGGTAGATCTAGCCAACGATCGGGAAGAAAGTGTTCCCTTTAATGTGCTCGATGCTACATTTATTCTCGAGTTTTCTTCGTCATAAATGTTCTCGATGCTTTTCCGTGACTCACTTGGTTTTGACGGAAACTGAAAGAAATGCTTTGATGCTTGAAGATTTCTCGTAGAAATTTTTATACTAAAATCGCTTTAATTAAAGCCGGAAAGGGCTTCAAGACTTTGGCTAATCCTCGAGTTTAAGTTTGATATTGGTACAGGTTTTCTACACGCATGATTGCGACAAGAAATGATGTGTAGTCTTTGAGATTATGTTCATGATCGTCTGGATATGTTGCTAGCGTTTAGACGAATTTTAGATTGTCGTTTGCCTATTTGAGACGATTTGCTTTGACAAAAGCGTTTTCTTGACGATTTGCAAAAGTTTTTGAAGTTTGAGAGTATACGAGTATCATATATGTACCTACTCCCCTTTTTTTTTACGAAAGAAAACGGTTGAACCGATACTTTGAAGAGTTGTGTACGTTTCTTCTTCCGAGGTTTGGAATGATCGATAATCCTGGACGATTTACAAACGACGCTGGGACTGTGATTTGGTTGTTTCCAGGTTGACGATTTGGAATATGTCGGTTTTAAGAAAATCGCTAGAAATGAATCGGTTTTAAGACGACGTTCATGTCTCTAGTTTTTTCGCTCTTTAGGAAGCGAGCTGGATATGCGTGGCGATCGTTTCTCGATTTTCAGAGAGCTTAGATCAGTTTGCAAGATCTGGCTGAACAGTCATGGAACAATATACTGGGACAGGAAAAATCGCCTAAGACTTAGTTCGCTAGACTATCTACCTAGGTTTTAAGTTCTCTAAAGTTCTACGCCAGTCTCAAAGGCGTTTCTATTTCTTAGTAATTTCCTACGAAAGTTCCAAGCCTGATTTCAAGTCGGAAATACCTTAGTTCTCTCGAAGATTCGGGTTAGCCTCTTCTCCGTTTTGCTTGCTCATTTGCCCTTACTCTTTTCGTGTCTGTCTGCCCATTTAGAATAGCAAGAATATAGATTCTTCCTGGACTTCTCTGCTTTCCTGGCCATGTTTAGGCTGCTGTCAATATTTTCGGTTTTCGTGATCCATGTTTCAATCTGAGTATCATTGGATTTACGAAAGTGAATGAGCATCTCGTCGAAAACTTTTTTAGAGTTTAGAAATAGCCACGGATGATCAAGAGGTGCCAAGGATCAGGAAGTGCCAAGGATGATCAGGACGATTTGCAAGGTGATGAGATTTTGGCGACAGATCGAGGCGCAAGAGTAAGGATGGTGAGACCATGGAGAGAGGCAGATGGGCGAATTTTGATTATCAGATTTCGCTCCATCTCTTTCCTTATCCGAGATTCTTTTTCTACGATTGTTGTTAGACTTTCGAAGGCTGTCAAATGTTGCCAACTTTAGTTTTACAAAAGTTTTTTCAAAAAATAATATCGAGTTTAATTTTACGAAAGTTATTCCGCACAATGTTATTGATTTTAATTTTACGAAAGTTGTTTCGTAAAAGGTTGTCGAGCTTAATTTTTGCAAAGGTTATTTCGCAAGATGTTGTCGAGCATAATTTTACGAGATTTGTTCCGTACAGAAGTTTTCAAGTTTTGGTTGTACGAGAACCGTGACGAGGTTAGTTATTGCAACCAAACTTAATCAAAAAAATTTCTCATATCCGAGGATTGATCCGTGGAAGTTTCAAGTAGTTTTTTTCCGAAGTAAGATTTAGGTGACAAACATCGACAACTCGCAGACTTTGTTACTATGGAAGTGATACTTGAATTCTTACGAAAGCTTAGGCTTCAGAAAACGTTTTAGCGGTGGGGATACGATCTCCCGTTTTGCTTTATTTAGTCTTCGTCAGCCGTTTTAGGTTTCGGGTGATTCTATAGAAATTAACTTCGTTTCTCTGAAAGTTATTTGGAAGAAGTACAGCAGTGGGGGTTTCATAACCGATTTTCTGCGCTTCCTTTTTATACGATAAATGTAAGGTTTTTCCGAAAGATATTCGGAAGAAGTAGGGCGGCGAGTTATGTACCAGATTTGCTGTGCTTCCTTTTTTCCGCGACCGACCTAGGGTTTTTCCAAATGATAGTCGGAAGAAGTACGGCGGCGAGTTATGTACCAGATTTGCTGTGCTTCCTTTTTTCCGCGACCGACCTAGGGTTTTTCCAAATGATAGTCGGAAGAAGTACGGCGGCGAGTTATGTACCCGATTTGCTGTGCTTCCCTTTTCCGCGATTAACCTAGGGTTTTTCTGCGGTTTTGGGGAGAGGAAGTTTTACTTTTCCAAAAAGTTTTCGGAAAACGTGTTTTGGTAAAACCCTTACATATTGAGATTTCTTGAGTTCGGTAATGAGCCAAACTTACGGGGTTTGATAAGATTTATCGTTTCCTTTTATGTTTAGAAAGAAAAATCGCGAACTCGTTTCATTGCACTTCCTGTGGCGAAAAGTCGCGGCAAGGTTTTCGATTTTCTCAAGAACTGTGGCGTTTGCGTAAGCGTTGGCCATAGGGGCAGTGGCGGCTGGACTTGTCTTACCAGCGTTGTTGCGAACTGCGATTTTGTCTTTCATATTTCCAGACATTGTTTTGATCAAGCGTTTTGCGGCTATGAGTTAGAGTAATCC
>NC_027753.1:669780-699522 GCF_000695525.1 Brassica oleracea var. oleracea | reverse complement strand
GTCGATTTCCGTTTAAATAAGGAAAGTTAGGAAAATCCTAATTTCCCAGAGGTCCCGGATCTCTGCTAAACCACACGCCAAGTAATCAGAATACGAGAATGAAAACGATGAAAATAAAAGAAATTGTAAAAAGAAGTCTTATTCCGAATTTGCGTATGAGCGTTAACAATAAGTCAGGAGCCTCGGCTACAAGAGCTGTCGGCGATTTCCCTAGTTCTAATAACATAAGACTGCAGAACCTAGTTGAGCCGCAGCTCGAAATAACAAAGATGGAAAGTTGCCTAATTGCTCTAAGTGCTAAGTTTGCTCTGTTTCGAATCCCCTTTGCCTCTCACCTAGGACTCCTTATATACTTACTCCAAGGTCGGTTTGCGCATTTCCCATAGGTCGGTATGCTCCTTTCCCCTTCTGCCCTTAAGCCGTCATAGCTCAAAAATGGAGATATTCCAATTTTCCCGATCTTCGTGATTATCTTTGGAAACTTGACATTTATTTTGCCTTACGAACCAAGCATAAACCGTCATAAGGCTTATGGGTTTTCAGTTAAGCAATCGTAAGTGGGCTTCGAGTTGCATTTTAGGTCTCTTTGGGCCGTCTTTGACTCGAAATATTTACTACGGTTTCTTCGATAAAAACAAACTTCCCGCGGTTTTTATCATAAAGTTTGACTGATGACTTCGACTGATGGAAAACAAAGAATGGTTTAGCCATGGCCTACGGGAGATAGCATTAAAAAGTAGACGAGAATGCATGGATTTGTGTCGTATCGACGTTTTGGAAAAGTTCGGTCGCTACGTAGCGACTGAGCCGTGTACGTGCTTGGTCGCTACGTAGCGACCTAGCTTGGCTGGAGCTCGAGCCGTGCTCATGCTCGGTCGCTACTTAGCGACCGAGCCGTGCTCATGCTCGGTCGCTACTTAGCGACCGAGCCGTGCTCATGCTCGGTCGCTACTTAGCGACCGAGCCGTGCTCATGCTCGGTCGCTACTTAGCGACCGAGCCGTGCTCATGCTCGGTCGCTACGTAACGACCGAGCTTGGCTGGAGCTTGGTCGCTACGTAACGACCGAGCCGTGTGCGTGCTCGGTCGCTGCGTAGCGACCGAGCTTGGCTTGTGCGTGCTCGGTTGCTACGTAGCGACCGAGCCGTGTGCGTGCTCGGTTGCTACGTAGCGACCGAGCCGTGTGCGTGCTCGGTTGCTACGTAGCGACCGAGCCGTGTGCGTGCTCGGTTGCTACGTAGCGACCGAGCTTGGCTTGTGCGTGGTCTGATGGCCATACTTTAGCTTGTCTGTGGCCGATTTGGATACGTTTCCGTTGCCTTCGGACAATCGGTATTTAGTGGTTCGATTGAGATTAGAACAAGATTTTACCGCAAGGCTTCTTTACGAAGATTACTTTTCGTAAAAATGTTCATACTGATTTTTACGGACTTTCAGACATTGATTCCTTCGTGACTGATTTTGATACCAACACTCATCAGTGTACAGATCTTGAGACTTACTCACAACCTTACATTCCTTAGAGAAATATGTTTCCTTCTCATCCATTTTAACTCCCTGGGGCCCCTCATCGACCAAATCATACCCAGTATTCTCACCTAACCGATCTATGGTTTCATCTAAGTTCATTCCATCATCCTTTAGAACATTCAGAACTTGTTCTAGGATCTCATTCACTAAATTTAAGCCATCCTCAACCACTACCAATTCCATACATACCTTGGCTTCTGGTTGTCCCTCAAGGACATTAGTGGCCATCACTGTTGATGTAGTTGGCTCTTTTCGGTCATTAGAGGTCTCATGTCTATTGTGGGTAGACTCGCGGACTCTAAACACATCCCTTTGGCTCCTCTCACCACGACTCTTTCAATGAATGGTATCATTGACGTGAGTCTCTTGGGGTCACGTGTCGTGAGCTTGTATGATAGGATACTCCATCTTCTCCACCAAACTTGTTTCGCCTATCAGTTGAAACCCTTGAGTCTTTGTCTGCTACTCGGCTCCATTTTGATTTCCTTTTCTCGTACATATTTTCTTCCCTCTTTCCATGGTAAGATATCTTCCCATTATCCTTATCTTTGACCTCCATGGCTCCATTTATTACAACACCTTTGCAGCTAGAGCTACGAACATCATGTTTCCCTAAAGTAATATCTCTGTAAACCTTCTCCTCCTCTTGATCCTCCTTCTTGGTAGGGCATTTATGATGATCATGGCACAAACTGTAACATATCCTACAATACCCAAAAAATCTTTCGTACCTTACATTTACCGGAGCCTATTTCCCACCATGAAACTCCATCAGAGTTTCAAAACAAAGTTTTTTGAAGCCATCTACTCAATTTGGAATTTCCCATTATCTAAATCCACATCCTTGACCACTCCAAGAGCCTGATCAATACTTTTGAGAATCGGAATTGTCTAGTAATAGAGAGGCACGCCCAATGGCTTTACCCAAAAGGTTATTTTTGATGGGTAGTTTGGTTCTACAATTGGCTTCCATCAGACCAATGAGATCATCCAATAATCGAAATGGTAAAGTTGCACCTTAACTACCTCTTCAATATCTTCTTCCTTGTCGAAATCAAACTGGAACCGCCCTAAACCCAAGTCAGGTCCAATGAAATTATTCTCCAATTTCTAGATCTTTGAGAGAATCACCAGAAGCGCCTTGATATCCGAAAGACTAGGATTCATACACATGTCAATCAATGTTTTGGCATAATAGCCTTCAATCAACGCTGATTTATCAAATTTAGGGACCGAAATCTTCAGTGTCTTGATGGTATCCTCCATTCTCTTACTACCTCATGATCCGTCCACAAGTTGTCATTGGGTTATCTTGACAAAAGTAATGAGAACTAGTAAGACACGGAGGAGACTCGGAGAATTTAGAACTGCTATTGTGAGTGTGATAAAACTCATTGTGGTCTCGACTCCCTTTTTACACTCAATGCTTCTTCGCATTCCTTTTGTTTGTAGTATCCATTGAATACCAAGAATTTGTATCGCATATTGTAACCTTCTCAATATCCGGTGATTAATGGCCAAGAATATTGCTGATTTTGAAAATATTTACTAGCCATCCTCCTCTCAATCTCTGATCTGCAATCTTGATTTTGTATTAGTGCTTTTCTTAACTTGGTATAGATTATCTTTGTCGAATCTCTATCAAACCCTTTATGTCTCTATTTGACTCCTTCGCAAAGATCGGATTTCTGAATCGATAAATTTGTATCTCCCTTTGAATACAAGTTTCCAAAATAACTTCATTCTGTAATCCGACTCTAGAGAATATCCATATTTTTCCAAACGACAAAATCGTAGACTCTCCTTCTGGAATATCCATTTGCTTGAGATCTTCATAATGAGGAGAATCCCCACCAGAATTAATTGATTTAACCCTTCAAATCCTATCGGTGATAACTTAGCCTATCGTATAACTAACCAAGCAAATTGTCCTCACTTTGGAGAAAGGGAGACAATCCTATATCTGTTCTACCAATGTTCTTTCGCAAAGCAGGTGTGGGAGTTGTTACCTCTATCTAGCGTGGGAATTGTCTCTAATCCAAGCACTTTCTCTGAGGCATGGAGCCGGGGGTTGCAGATCATACCGCTTCCTCCTACCGTAACCAGAAGATCTTCCAGGACCGCCATTTCTCTGCGCAAGAAACAACACTAAAAGCGTTATGTGATGCTAGAGAATGGCAAGAGGCTCAAATTCAGTTGCAACCTAACATTAGGGCTCGCCCGATGGAGGATAAAAATCCCAATTTGGCTTTCACTTGCAGATCAGATGCAGCATGGAAATCTGATTCCAGGGTCGCAGGTGGCGCATGGAGCTTTTACAACAATCAGGGAGGTTTGATGACCTCTTATTCTCAAACTTTTTCGAGTGTGATTTCGCCCCTTGTGGAAGAGGGACTAGCACTTCGACAAGCGATGGAGCATGCTGTGTCGCTCGGCTTCGGCTCAATGATCTTCGAGACTGATTCAAAGCAATTGGTGGCAGCAATTACTGAAAATCAAGGCGTCTCTGACCTTCACGGCATTTTGCTTGATATAACTCTTTTGTCTGGTTTGTTTACATCTTCTCTGTTTAGGTTCTGCCATCGTGACACTCTGTTTCTAGAGGATGGCTTAGCTAAACAGGCCCTAAGAGCCCATGTAACATAACCCATTTAAGTTAAGCTAATGAAATATTTTGTCAACAAAAAAAAACTCTTCGAATCCCCAAAATCGATTCCTGAATTCTCATCAAACTCCTAAGTTTTTTTTTATGGAACACCTTAGTTTCTAATCGCCATCGTGGTGGTTTTTTTTTTTTTTTTTTTTTTTACGACGAAAGGTCATTCTATTACTCAAACTTGAAGTGGTCTGGGTAACCAAACCGTAATAGAACAACCAATAAAAAATAACTCCCTATGGAAGGATCTTGCAGTCTTAGTTAAAATCTGAAATCTGATTTTGCGCCCGTGGAACATGCATGATGTTGAAGTCCGGGAAGCATATCTGTAACGTCTCTATCCTCTCCAATTCTGTCGCAAAGCTTGGCCACGCCTGTGGGTCCTTTATCATTGCAATTAGCTTCTTGCAGTCTGTCCCGAAGCTCTCACATGTTGACTGTTGAAGCATATTCTCCATTGCCCACCGCAGTGCTTCTACTTCCGAATGCAAGGCTGATTCAAGTCGAGTGAAATTCTTTGTTTCCATAAGTTTAATGTTCTCAGCACTGTCCATCCATACCCAGCCGCATCCACTAAAGTGAGCAGAAGATGTCCAAGACCCATCTATCATGCAAATATTACCCAAGCTTATGACTTAGGATACCTCAGGAATATTATCTTGTACCACTGGTTGTACCACTGATTGTACCACGTCGTTAGCATCAAACTAGGCCTAACATTCCCTCTCTGCATGTCGAACTAGCTCCAAGGGATCTCTATCTATACCTCTGAAGAGTTTGTCATTCCTAGCCTTCCAAATATACCATAATATCCAGGGATAAGGATCCTTGTCTTGTTCCGGCTCGATGATGCTATTCTTCCTCCAAAACAGATAATTCATGTTTGTGTAGACGCTTGATACCGGAAATATATATGGGCTTGTTGGAGTCAATGATAATGACCAGACTTGTAGAGCTGGCGGATATTAAAAAAATGCATGGGTCACAGTTTCCTCTAATTCTCCGCATCTTGGACAGTAGTTGTCACACCTCATATTACGTCTTTTTAAGTTCCTCGTTACTGCCACATGACCAGTTAACAGTTGCCATATAAGATGACATATCTTCTTCGGCGCCTGTACCTTCCAAGCAAGGGCTTGGAGCTTTGTGATGCTTGGCTGTACAACTTCCTTCTCTACCGCTGGTTTTAATACATTATGTGCCACCCAATATCCAGATTTAACCGTGTATTGGTCATTCCTTGTGTAGTTCCAGCAGAAAGAATCCCGACGATGAGTTGGGCTTATGGCTAAACTCCTTATGAGAGGTATGTCCTCAAGAGTGACATAATTCTCCAATAAACCAACATCCCACTCCTTCGATACATGATCAATGAGATCGCTGACTCTCATATTAGGATGCATAGCTGCCGCTATGGGGATAGCTGGTCTCGCAGGGGTCGTTGGAATCCACGGGTCCTCCCACACCTTGACTTCATACCCTTAATGTATCTTTTGTCTGATCTCTAGTAATAGCAACTTCCTTGCGGCAGTAATACTTGTCCACACATAGGATGGGCTGGTAGCATTATTCACTCTTAGTGGAGAACTCAATCTATAGTATCTTCCCTTCAAGACCCGTGCAACCAGAGAATCAGGGAATTGAAGTAGTCTCCATAGTTGTTTCGCCAATAGAGCCAGATTGAACTCATTGATCATACGAAAACCGATCTCACCCTCCTCTCTTGGTAAACAGACTTTTTCCCACTTCACCCAGTGTATATACCTCTTTTTGGTGGATTTGAACTCCACCAGAATTGTGCAATGGCACTGGCAAGATTTTCACAAATCTCCAATGGGAGCAGAAAAGTAGACATAACGTATGTCGGTAGAGCGAGCTGAATAGATTTAATCAACACTTCCTTCCCACCTTTTGAAAACCATCTTCCTGTCCATCCATTCACTCTGTGCATCAATTTATCTTTCAGAAATGCAAAGAGTTTGCACTTGGACCCCCTTATGTCTTCTGGGATACCAAGGTAAGTTCCCATTCCTCCTTCGTTCTGTATTCCAAGCACATCTTTAAGCTCTTGTCTAGTAATCGCATTAATCCGCTTACCAAAGAGTAAGGATGATTTATCAAAATTAATACATTGTCCAGACGCTTTGCCATATTTCCTGATTACTTCTTCACATTCATGGGGTTCCGCCTTACAGAAGAAAAGGCTATCATCAGCAAAGAGAAGGTGGGATACCGACGGACACGCGCGTGTGACGCGCATCCCTGTTATCTTCCCTTGGTTCTCTGCATGATTGAGAATGCTGACGAGCGCTTCCGTGCATAGAATAAAAATGAAAGGAGACAAAGGATCTCCTTGACGTAAACCTCTACCTGGAACAATATTTCCTCTTGGCTCTCCATTCATAAGGACCTTATATTTGACCGATGTTATACAACGCATTATCCAGGCGATCCATATCTCTGAGAACCCCATTTTGCGCATTACAGCTTCAATAAAGGACCATTTCATCCTGTCATATGCCTTGCTCATATATGTCTTGATAGCCATCCTTTTACTACGTCTACTTGGTTTATTTCTAAGAGCGTGGAAAATCTCCTGAGCAATCATAATATTATCTGAGATCTGTCTCCCAGCAACAAAAGCTGACTGAGTCTCTTATACCAATCCTGGTAGCACTTTCTTTAATCTCTGGCATAAGACCTTAGAGATTATCTTGTAACTGACGTTACATAAGCTGATGGGCCTAAACTGAGCCATCTCATTGGGCCTTGTTGTCTTCGGGATAAGACATATATTTGTATCATTCAATCCATTCGCCATCGTCCCCTCGAAAAGGAATTTATTAACCATAAGAGTTAAATCCTCATTTACTATATCCCAGAATTTCTGATAGAAAAGCGCAGTTATCCAATCTGGCCCTGGGGTCATTTCCGGATGCATATCAAAGAGCGCTAATTTGACTTCCCATTCAGAGACCGGAGCTGTAAGGTTGTTGTTCATAGCTCCAGTGATCGTCGTAGGGAACCTGAGAAAGTGCGTCTTCAATATCCTCAGGATTCGATGATTCAAAGATCTGTCTAAAGTAGCTAATAGCAATGACTACTAATCCTTCTTCATCCTCAACTATGGCTCCATTCGCGTCTAGGAGCTGTGTGATCTTATTCCTTGCTCTTCTTTGCTTCGTTAAGGCATGGAAAAATTTTGTATTTCTGTCCCCTTCCCTCAGCCAAAACACTCGACTCTTCTGTTTCCAGAATAATTCTTCTGCTTTAAGAGCATCAGAGATTTCCTTCAACTTTGCTGCAATTTCCTCAGTTGTAGCGTTATCATCAGCGTACATACACTCCACTTTTTCCTTAAGCTCCTCCACTAATTTAGCCGAGTTTACATTATGTTGTCTCCTCCATTCACTCAAGGCTTTTCTGCAACTGGAAATATGTTCCATAATAGTCGCATTAGGAGGAAGATCAGGAGATTTCCATCCCTCAAGAATAACTTGCCTTAGCTCCTCATTATCCAGCCATCTTTTGTCAAACTCAAACTTTTTTTGATCTCTTTATGGGCTTTATGAGTATGTCTGCAAGAATCGGACGATGATCCGATCCCCATAACCTCATATACTTCACAGTCGAGTGAGGAAACTTTTCATGCCAATCTGCATTTCCTACTGCTCTATCTAAGCGACATCGAACATTTGCTCCTCCTGCTCTCTTCCCTACCCAGGAGAGCTTATCCCCCGTAAAAGGGAACTCTAGCATCCCATAGTCATTAAGCATCTGCTTAAAGGGGTGGAATGAACTACCATGACGTTGTCGTCCTCCTTCTTTCTCATTATGACCTGTGATTTCATTAAAATCACCTATCATGAACCAAGGTCCATTTCGTGTTGTTGAGAAACGCGTAAGACGTTCCGAAACTTGATCACGTCTTTCTAGTAAAGGGTCCCTATAAACAAACGTCATATAGACTTTTATTCCATCAATGACTGCCTTGATGTCAATCATACGGTTATTCGAAAATAAAACATTAACTCGAAATTCATCCATAAAAAATAAAGCTAAACCTCCGCTGAGTCCAAGTGGCTCAACAGTAAACAAATGATCAAATCCTAAGTCGGCCTGAATGTTTTGCAACAGCAGCCTTCTGTTCTTCGTCTCAGAAAGAAACACAAGTCCTGGAAGATGCTTCTGACACATCTCCGTAAGGCGTCGAACTGTGAGGTCGTTCCCAATACCCCGACAGTTCCAACTGAGTGTCCTCATATCTGATCGTGGGATGAGTTTTTGGAACCCATCAAACCATCACTTGTTGACGAACCAACTCTAAGATTTTTTGAACTTTGGTGGTGGCGCCTAGATTTTCCTGCATTAACATGAGACGATATCGAACGCTTCCGCGGAGATCCCTGACGAAGAATCTCAAATTTTCTGCTTGGAATGCCCGAAGAGACAATCGTTTTTGCGCTTTGTCTCTTACTCCTGGTCGCTTTATCAGCCGATCTTCCTGCTTCCTTGAGCGAATCTTGACGCGAACCCGACCCCATCTCCGTGAGCTCCAGGTCTAAGAGGTCATCGTTTCCCACGTCGTAGTCCATCATCTCCCCATCGTGCTGATCAGCAATCTCCATATCACTCAAGGCACCAATGATCTGACCATTCCCAACCCGTCTTGTAGCTCCTGATCACTTAAAGCAGTAAATGATAGAGATCGAGTGGCCGTTTGGTTACATTTTCTTCCATAGGAAGGTCAGTCCGAGATGGGGTAATAATGGTACTGGCCAGTCTCCTGGTTACCGTAATCTCTGGTGACCGCATTACCGCCATCATGGTCGCTTTAACACTCCTGATTCAAAGATCCTATATAATTGTTTTTTATAGTATATGAAAATATACATAGCGTAAAGAAAGTGTCTTATTTGAAGCTCAATTCACGAGGACGTCGCAAGTTACATCATCTATTACTATATACTACAGTTTATATCATGAAACCTACATCATCACAAATAATTATGGACGTTGACGAAAACAAAACTCATGGCCTTTGTACGTTACTCCAGTACTTCATTTATAGTGCTTATCAAGAAAGTTCTTGGCGTAACTCTAGACCATTAATTTAAAATTCGTTTACTTTTTTAAGGGAATTCCTAGTCTATAACACGGTTATGATGTTATAATCATACTATTGATTAGAATTTAAACACCAGAATTATATTTTTCTCCAATACAACACCAAATCTCACACAAAAACTATTTTAATTATTGTATTATATCATGAGTTTTGTTATTATTTAATATTACGTTACAAAAATAATAACTATTTAATATTTAACTGTATAATAATTATTATTGAGACACTATGTTACGTAAAACAAATTACATTGATTGTTTTAAAAATTTTATTATCAGTACAAAATAATATTCAAATAATACATTTAAATAAACTATTTAAATATATATAATGTTAATATAAATATTTAATGTAATAATTTATATTTTCTTATTAGTGGATTTGCCAAAAGCGACTCAAACCTTGATTTTGAATACAAAAGTGTACCCCAAATTCAATGAAATGCAAAAGTAACCCAAAAACTTAGTGAA
This sequence comes from Brassica oleracea var. oleracea, assembly GCF_000695525.1. NCBI lineage: Eukaryota > Viridiplantae > Streptophyta > Magnoliopsida > Brassicales > Brassicaceae > Brassica > Brassica oleracea. Next base: position 689,739 of record NC_027753.1, on the reverse strand, counting down.
ATTACAACAGCCTCCTTATGAACATACAAAAAACATGTATTCAGTTTTACCATTATAATCTTCCGTTAGAGAAGTTCTGTACGATGATTTCTTTGTAAGTTTTCTCGTTCAGTAAATCTTAAAAATAATTTTATAAAAAATATTTTGATGGGTAAAATATTGAAATCATGTAATAATAAACATTTCTCAATGATGTAAATTTAGTTAATCTGAAATTGAATTATTTTCAACGTACATGAGTAAATGTATATTGGCTCATGAGTCATTGGTTTAGGGTTTAGTAACATATGTTATAGTATTGTATGTATCTTTAGGGTTAGATTCTGAAATCTTACCTTCATTTTTTGTTTTTTTCAAATTGACTCATATATGTTTAGTAACTATCTAATAACTTGATTTAAACATTTTCTAAGTTTCATTTAAGTTTAAGAAAATGTTTTTTGCATAGTTAATTGACTTTCCTCTAAGACTCACAGAAGCCTTAAAAAAAGTCTTCCGACACATCCCGCCTAAATTTTAGTAGAATTTATGGTTCCCGCCTAAATTTTAGAAAAAATTAGGTTTCCCGCCTAAATCAAAAGTCTTCCATAAGTCATCCAAGAGTCTTCCAGAGGAAGTCTTCTCATGGATTAGATCTTAAAAATAATTAATAAATTTTATAAAATATATTTTCAAAGGGAAAAAGTCAAAATCATGTATTAATAAACATTTCTAAAAGATGGAAATTCAGTTTTACTGAAATTGAATTATTTTTAACATATATGAGTGAATGTAGATTAAGTCATGATAGTCTTTGGTTTAGGGTATGGTAACATATGTTGTAGTATTGTTAGTATTTTTAGGGTTAGATTTTGAAATCTCATCTTTTTTTTTTTCAAATTTGACATATATGTGATTAGTGACTATCTAATAAATTGGTTTAAATACTTTCTAAATATCTTAAAAGTTTAAGAAAGTAATTTTTGCTTAGTTATTTGATTATAGGGTCTGGAAGACTCGTAGGAGACTTCCCAAGAAGTTTTCTGACATATTCCGCCTAAATTTTTGTAGAATTTAGGGTTCCCGCCTAAATTTAGAAAAATTTAGGTTTCCTGCCTAAATCGAAGTTTTCCAGAAGTCTTCTCGAAGTCTTCTAGGGAAAATCTTCTCATGTATTAGATCTTAAAAATAATTAATAAATTTAATAAAAAATATTTTGAAAGAGAAAAATAGAAATCATGTATTAATAAACATTTAAAAACGATGGAAATTTAGTTTTACTAAATTCGAATTATTTTTAACATAGATGAGTGAATGTAAGAGCTAGAATACTTCCCAAGAAGTCTTTTCTTAGAAGACTTCCCAAAAAGTCTTTTCTTAGAAGACTTCCCAAGAAGTCTTCTCTATAGAAGACTTTCCAAGAAGTCTTTTATATCAAAAATATTTAACCTAATTGAAATTTTTGTCTCCATATATAAAGAAAATTTATTTATTCTCTTTCTTCCTCTCAAATGGCTGCACCAAAAATGTAATGTTTCTCACTCTAAAACTCTTCAACCTCTCTCTAATCTTTTTGAACATCAGAACACCATATTTAAATCCATTTCTTATTTTTTTTCTTATGTCTTCTCACAAATTTATCTTCTTTTTGCAGGTTTTTCATTACATGGTTATCATCTTCACTCATTCAAAGGTAGATCTATAAATGTTGGATATGTATTATTGGGTGTTTTATATATTATATTCTAAAAAGCTATAGATTCAACATATTGTGACTGTTTTGTTTATTATTTAAGCATTAAAATTATATTTTTGAAGTTTTTATCTGTTTTGAAGCCATGTGAATGTTTTTGAATTATGCAGATTTTTCAGATCTGAGACTGACACTAAAAGACTTCTCAAAAGACTCTCGGGAGACTTCTAGACAAGTCTTCTAATGCATTTTGTGCTAGAAGACTTCCCACGAAGTCTTCAAAAAGTCTTCTGCCCAAAGTGGTACAAATTTTGGATATGTATTTTTGTGTTTTATATATTGGATTCTAAAAAATTATAAATTCAACCTAATGTGATAGTTTTTTGTTTATTATTAAGCATAAAAAAATGTTTTTGTGGTTTTCTCTGTTTTAAAGCTATTTGAATGCTTTTAAATATATAAAATTTTCAGATCTAAATCAGACTTTGGAGGACTTCTCAGAAGACTCGTGGAAGACTCTCGTAAGCTTCTAATACATTTTATGCTAGAAGACGTCCCACGAAGTCTTCAGGAAGTCTTCCAAAGTTTTATGCTCAAAGTTATACAAATTTTGGATATGCATTGTGTGTTTTATACATTAGAATCTAAAAAATTATAGATTCAACCTAATTTGATTGTTTTATTTATTATTTAAGCATAAAACATTATTTTTGAAGATTTCTCTGTTTGAAGCCATTTGAATGTTTTTGAATATGCAGATTTTTCAGGTATGAGTTAGACTTTGGAAGATTTCTCAGAAGACTTTTGGCAGACTTCTTGAGAAGGTTAAAAATTATATCTTATGATTTAAAAAGACACATTAAACCACATGAATTGATATTCTTGAAGTTACTTAACACTTTTGAAAGTTAAGACTTATGAGGAAGACTTACAGAAGACTTCTCCGTTTAGCTAGAAACATTATTAAACATCAGTGTTTGTAACTTTATAATTATCAACAATTAAGTTATGAATTCGACTCAGTAGTCCCAATATTGACTAATAAACATGTATTAGCAAGAAAATATTAAAAATTCATTTTAATTTTGGATAAATTTGAAGTTTAATAAATATTTACGTAGTAGACTTCTTTTGAAGTCATCCATGGAAGACTTCAAAAGAAGTCTCCCCTGTGTAGACTTCAAAAGAAGTCTTCTGTTTAGGTCATTTTTGCAATTGCAAATTTACGAAAGAAAACTTCTTAAGAAGTCTACTCTACAGAAGACATCCCTTTGTAAATATTGGCTTACTTTTGATAAATAGGTTACTTTTAAATTTGACCGAAGTTGGTCAGAATTTTGACTTTTTGTTGAAGACTTCTAGGGAAGTGTACCTGTAGAATACTTCAAAAGAAGTCTTCTCTAAGTCTTCCAGAAGTCTTCTCAATGTTGCAAGAAGTCTTCTGGGTTACCTTTGCAATTAACTATATTTGACTTTTCGAGAGAAGACTTCTTTAGAAGTCTACCGTCGGATGACTTATCGTCGGATGACTTCTTTAGAAGTCTTCTCATTGATATTAAATGTTTTACTATTATTTTTCAATTGCAAAAGTAACCCACACAGACATCTTCCGGCATTGAGAAGACTCAAGGAAGACTTTCAGAAGACTTCTGTAGATGTTTTCTCCAGAAAGACTTCCTTAGAAGTCTTCTACAAAAAGTCAAATTTCTAACGAACTTCGGTCAAATTTAAAACTAACCTGTTTATCCGAGAAGACTTCTTCTCTTAGAATTTTGAATTCTTTTGTTTACAAAGGAAAGTTAGAAGAATTCTAGGGAAGTCTTCTATTAAAAACACACAAAAGGTCAATTGCAAAACTAACCTATGTATTGACCAGAAGACTTCTAAAGAAGTCTTCTTCGTCGAACAGATCTGAAAAATAAAATGTGGTTCGCGATTCCATACTTTGAACTCGTGAGATGACTTGTGTGCTTTCTCCAATCACCCAGAACTTCACCGCAACAACTGCCTACTCGTTAATCACTAAGAATCGTGAGCTTATGAACCTTACATAATTTGTAATCAAGATCTTCAATTTTTTTTGATTAATTTTGAGAGAAATTGTAAGATATGTGGTTTGTATGGATATGATATGAGAAATGATGAGAAAAAATCGAAACTTTAGGACATTAACACTCTCTTTTTGGTAGTTCATGGTGGTTGAGTTATTGATGCCAATGGCAAACTTGTAAATATTTGGTGAAGATGAGGATGGTAAGGTAAAAACATTATTTTCGAAAAAAAGAAAAAAAAAGTAATGGCATTTTTGTGAATAACTAGAACTTCTAGGGTGAATAGGACAAAACAAAGTTTCAAAAAAGCATAGGTTATTTTTGTGTTTGACTTGAAATTTTGAGTCATTTTTGAAAGAACCTCTTTCTTATTTGTTATTTATTTAGTTTAATATTTTATTAATGAAAAGAAATAAGTAATAGTGGTGTTGAGTAAAATCAGAACAATCAAGTAAGACTATGCATCCAAGTTGCTAAAAACTACTTTAGATCAGATTTCTTTTTTACCATTTGGTTGAAGTCAGGGTATCTCCAACTCCACTATATTTTCCATTTTAAAATAGAGTTTAGAGTAAAAGTACTCCAGTGATACTTTATCTTTACTCCATAATAGAGTAAAAAATGGGTTTACTCTTTTTTTGTCAGCAACAAACAGACCCATATAGACTCTGTAAACCAAATTGATAGCTCCGCATCCATATGGACAACAAACGAAGGTTGCTTTCTTGCACTGCGTGCTAGACTGTCCGCCCTTGAATTATGTGTCATTGGTATATGAATGAGCTATGAGCCGTGAAAACTTCTTTTCAGGATCTTGATATCTTCCAGATAACTTGCAAATGCGGGTCATTCTTCTGGTTCCGAAACCATCTTCACCAACTGAGAAAAATCTGTTGCAAAAGTAACATTAAATTGTCGTAGATTCCTCATACACTCCATTGCCCTATAAAAGCATCTATCTCCGAATGAAATGGCGACTGACACGCTCTTGTATTACTCGCTCCCATTAAACCAACAAAACCTTACACGGTGCTATACCACCATTTACTCTATATATAGATTAAGTTGTTTTTTGTTTGTTCATCTCACTATTTTCTACTTTAAAATAGAGTACCATTGAAATATATCACAACTCTATTATAGAGTTACTCTATTTTAGAGTAAAAATAGAATGAACTATTAGAGATGATCTTAGGACATTTCCAACCTTATTCTATTTTCTACTGAGTTATTCTTAGATTCACCTTGTAGGGTGAACTTCTAGGTTCACTAACCAATACTATTTTGTTATTTCATATTCAGCATTTTTTAACAAAATATTATCAAGTTATATTTTATTTTTAAAATAAAAAAGTAAAAATAAATAAAATAGTAGTAATTGCAAAATAAAATTAATATTTTTAACGCTTTCAGCAAAACAGTAAACCTTAAACTCTAAATCCTAAACCCTAAACCCTTAAGTAAACCCTAAACTCTTGGATAAATCCTAAACCCTAAATCAAAAACATTAAATACTAAATCTTAAAAACACCAAACTCTTAATCCTAACCCTTAAACCCTTGGATAAATCCTAAACCCTAGGGTTTATGGTTTATCCAAGGGTTTAGAGTTTAATGTTTCAGATATAGTGTTTAGTATTTAAGTTTTAGTATTTTGCTGATGGCGTTAAAAATATTTAAAAAAATTCTCTTTTTTTAATAACAACTACTATTTTTTATTTACTTTTATCCAAAGGTTTAAGGGTTAAAATTAATGGTTTAGTGTTTTTAAGATTTAGTGTTTGGTATTTTTTATTTAGGGTTTAAAATTTATACAAGTTTACCCAAGAATTTATGTTTAAGATTTAGGGTTTAGTGTTTTGCTGATATCGTTAAAAAAAATTTTAAAAAAAATTTCAACTATTACTATTTTAAATTATTTTTACTTTAAAAACATAATATAACTTGACAATATATTTTTTTTTTAAGATATTGAATATGAAATAACAAAATACTATTAGTTCGTGAACCACTAAGTTCACCCTAGAGAGTGAATCCAAGAATATTTTCTACTCTAAAATAGAGTTTAGAATAAAAGTGTTGTTCTACTGGTATTCTATTTTTTAGTCTATAATATAATGAAAATGAGTTTACTCTATATATAGATTAAGTTGTTGTTTTTTTTATCATTCTGTTTTTTACTTTAAAATGTATTACTATAAGAGAATTTAACTCTATTATTGAATTACACTTCTTTAGAATAAAAATAGAGTGAATCATTAGAAATAAACTTAATCTGAGAAAGAGCAAGGTGCATAATGTATATCTTTCTCGTACACCGTCGAATCCGCCGTCCAGTTAGAGACCTTAAAATAACTAAGAAAAACAGTAACAAAAATAAAAATTATTGAAAAAGAATTAGATTATCATTCATATGAGGAAATAATTTTAGGTTTTTTTACGATTTGATTTTTATTTCGTTCTTTCATTTATCTTTTCACTTGAAATATTAATAACATAAATAAAGAGACAAGAAACTAAATAACATTTTAAATCATAAAAATACATCAAGAAGTGTTATTATGGGTACGTCAGTACGTGTGTGTTTTCTTCTGACATTTTCAAAATTGTTATAAAATCAAAGACGGAAATTTTTAGTGGTAGTAAATTGTGTCAGGGTAAATGATTCTTTACTGGTTTTTTGAGTCTGACAATTGAATGAAGAAAGATACAGAAGCAAACAACTCTATGATTTACACAAGTAAAAATACCGTTTGACCCTTCACCATATTCCAAATTTAATTTGTTTTTTTTTTCTTTTCTTTTCACCCTTTCCAATATTTTTCCTTTAAAAATCTCAAGAGGTCAAATTTCTATTTTACCATATTAGTCTTGTTTAACGAAGAGACAGAGCATACGTTTTGTCGAAGTAATTTAGAAGAAAACACATGGGATAAGAGAATTTCATAGAAATCTGCGTGTTTTCATTGGATTTATTATTTGACCAACATAATTGAATCTTACATTATTCGAGTACCTTGTTGTCCTATTTTACATTTAAAAGTATGCAACGCTTAAATAGTGGTGACTGGTGATAATGATTTCGTTTTGTATCATCATGGCTGGTCCGAAGCCTGGTATACTTATTTTCTTGTATCTAAACCTTAAACAATGTTTTTATCATGATGCTCATGTTTATTCATATAGTTGGCCCCTCAGTATTAAATTATAGTTAATAGAATGTAATCAATCTTAGAGCTTTTCGACCTTATGAGTGTGTGTGATTTAGCTTGTTCAAACACTAGAAATGTCAGGATTAAACACAAAGCAAAATAGTCCAAAGGAAAAAGACAAGTATGTGAAGATGATAAGGAAGAAGAGGACAATAGAAGATTAGCAAAATGTGAGTGAGGTCGTCTGACACATATGAAACTCATAAATTTGAGTACGTATAAAGAAATCGAGTAAAGTTTGGTTGGGGAAAAAATATAATTAATTAAAACCCCATTTCTCCATGAATGATTTCATGTGATCAAAGCGTCCATCTACTTTATTAAATCAGAAGTACACGTATAGAATAACTCTTAGTTTTTAACTTATTTACAGTTATATACCACCGAAATAATAAATTTACTTTAACTTAAAACTAGTTTAAATGCATATTTATAGAATTTTCTATTTTGAATTACGTAAATACAAGTTTAAATGCATATTTATATGGATTTTCTATTTTGAACTATTCTTTCAACCAGCTTTGGTAACAATACAATCGGTTTTCATATCTACCATATCTAATAACAATCAATTCAAAGTAATTAATTAAATAATTAGCATGTGTACATACATGTTTGTAGAGATTTTTCATCTCAAATTATTCTGTATACGGTTAACTTTCTCATAGAATAATTAAATAATTAACTAAAATTCTGGGTCTTAAAAGTTGATTGATAGATGTTGTACCTTTGGTTTTTTTGCTTTAAGGTCTAAGCTGTAGATTTTGTGGTTTTAGCTTTAAATTTTATTGCTATAAGTTTATTTCAAAGTTTTAAAAACACTAAACCTAAGCTGTAGAAAAATTGATTTCTAGAGCCATTATATTTTCTTTTAAAGATTTTGGACTTTAGCTTTAGTTTTTATTAATAAAGTTTGATTACTTTGATTTTATTGCTCTATAGAGAATTATGGGTCTGTAGAGCACTCACAACCAACACCAATCACCCCCTTAACCAATTTAAGATGATCCAAATTATTATTTATCTTGACACAAACATAAGTCCATAATTAATTTTTAATCATTTAAATTTAATTGATACATTCATTTTTTTTAGAAATCTTAATCCAAATTTTTTATAGGTTAATTTTTTTAATAGAAGTTGAATAATAATGTTTTCATTATAATGTTATAACTAATTTATCAATTTCGTATAAACCATACGTTCTCTATTTTTCCATATTTTTATTCAAAAAAATATTTTCTATATATCTTACACATAAGTCTATTTATATATACATGTTGGATTTGTTTATTTGATACCGTACATGGTGATACAATAGGTTGTTAACACTCAAAATAATTATTTAACGTATTACAATTACTTTTCACAAATGCATCATTTATTATAAAATATATATATCCACGCGATTGCGGAAATCAAGGTCTAGATGATGGTAAAAATCTAAAAACCTTACTTATTTAGAATACAATTTTTTTTAATAACATAATTACAAAAAACTAAAGAAAAAAATAAGTAGAAGTTATATAATGGGCAAAACAGTTGTTGGACAGGTAGTCGAATTCTAAATAAATTTTATCAGGTTTTTTATTAATGGTTTTTTCTAAAATCTAAACCACATTACATATAGATCACCAGATTTACGGGTTCGATTTCCTAATCGGGTTTCAAAACACTAACTATAACACAATAACTATGACATACAAATATAACATTTTGTAAAAATAAAAATTAGAAATTGAAAATAAACATCCGCGCGGTTAGGTGGATTATGGTCTAGTATCTATTATTCAAGATTTGCATTAAATGGCTTATTTTGGTTCACTTTTTGGTTGGTAATATACAAATCCCACGGGTCGGATTACGGCTTCGTTTGATACTAGTGTGTTTCTAAAGTACTTTTAACCACAAAATCAATAAACGTAAACAAACTAAAAAGACCTTCAAGAAAATATATCACACGGTGTTTCAATTAATAAATTACATCGTGAACAGGGAATGGATGAAGAAAACGATCGATTGAAAACCAAGATGATGTTAATATATAGAATTTTCTATTTTTTGAACTCCATATTCAAAACTCTAAGAAAATGGAACAATTTTTCTAACTAAAAATTTACATGGTTGTGTGTGTTATTTTTTTTTTTAACGGCAAATTATAATTTTATTAAAATGATAATAAGATATACAAAGTATGGATCAACCAATCACGAAGATAATTGTTACAATTTTTTTTTTTTTGCTAAAAGGTAAATATCAAATAAATGAAGGTTCAGATTTACGAGCTAAGTAGATCTATTTTATGTTATACATTAGCAAAAAAAAGAAAAAAACAAAGTAGCAACAATTTAAGATGAACTAATCGAAATCAGTGCATCAACTTGGCCATAAGGTTTTGGAACTGCTTCATGTTCCTCCTAGCAGTGATAGTATTTCGCACTTCTCTGTTAATGAGTTTGAAGATCGTAGACTGAGACTGAGTAAGCTGGTTGTGGAGGAAGTTGTTCCTTTGTTTCCAAAGGTGATAGATAGTATTCTGGACCACAAGCTTCTTGAGCAACAATGGAACAGAAGATGAAGGCCTTCTGATCTACGAAAGGAGCTCAGGCCAGGACCAGAATGATGAGTTTGGCGGATCGAGTCTTGCAATGGAGACACCATACTCGAGACCTAAAACCACAAGACATGAATAGGTGATCCCTTGATTCTTCATGAGCAGAGCACAAGCAACAAGATGTATTAATTTGAAGACCCCAAGAAGCTAATATTGTCCTAGTTGGTACTCTGTCCATATTATCAACCCACATTGTGAAATTATTTTTTTGGGATAGCTCCCTTAAATCACACTAGATCAGTTGTGAGTTGTAGTGGAAAAGAAGGTATCATGTCTTTCCATGTGTAACGAGCGTTGAAACGTGGTTCCTCTTTTGCTAAAGTAGCCCAAACGTACGAGTCAAAATCATTAGAGAAACTTGGACACTGAATGCTGGTACGAAGACATGTAAGTCTAGCGACTCGTCTGATCTTGGGGAAGGAAGCATCCAACCAGATGGAGAACAAGCAGCTGCCACATTCCCATTGATAGGAACCCGAAACTGTAGGTCCCCCTGTCTCCTAGGAAATCTATAAGTTGTCCGAAAGAAGTCCATATGTCATGTCAAAAGCTGATTTTATGCCCTGCTCCAAGAATTGGCTTTATGAATTTGATAGCTCCAGCTCTGAGATTTAGAAATTATTTCCAGACCCATGAGTCAAAAGGCGATTCTTGAAGACCCTAGAAGCTTTAATTGTCCATGTGTTGTTGTCTATGCCATTGAGCCCACCTCAAAGCATTATCAGAAAACAATAGCCACACAAATCTCAAGCACAGTACTCTGTTCCAGATAATTAAATTTCTTAACCCGAGTCCTCCCTCCGCTTTTGGCATGCAAACATTATACCAATGAGACTTTAGCTCTGCCAATAAGATTTGTGTTTCTAGACCACAAGAACCTGGAACACAACGACTGAAGCGATCAACTGCAATCTGCCTGCAAACGATAATGCTTTCATCGCCCAAGAATTGAATTGAGCAAGCAGTCTGGTCATAGTGGCTCATACTCTGAGACCGCAATTTACGGCTCATCAAAGGCATGCCTAGGTATCTGACATGCATTGTACCTGTAGGGAAACCATATGCAACCAGAACATTGGTTTCACCAAGATTCAGTCATGTATACTACAATTTTGTTTTATTTTATTCATGTTCACTGTCAGGCCAGACCATGAAGCAAAATCGTCTAGACACCCCGTTATGCCGTGCAGCGAATCACTCATACCATCGAAGAAGATCATAACGTCGTCGGCAAACATCAGGTGGGAGATCTTAAGGTAAGAGGTTCTGGTATGATAACCAATGGAACCCGATGTATATCTGGACTGAAGAAGCCGGGTTAAGCCATCCATAGCAAGCATGAACAAGTATGGTTACATAGGGTCTCCCTGCCTAATGCCTTTAGTGCTGTTGAAAACCCCGCCAGAGGCGCCATTTATAGAAACTGAGAAGGAGGCTGTCGAGATATACTGAGCGATCCCGTTGATGAAGATAGGTGGGACAAAGATAGCTTTTTGAATTCCCAAGATAAAATCCCATCTGATGGAGTCAAAAGCCTTCATGGGATCCACTTTTTAGCATGGCTTTAGACTCTGATGTGCTCGAGTTATAGCCTTTGACCAGGTTTGTGGCTAAAAGAACATTCTCGGCAAGGAGTCTACCATGCATAAAGGCCGACTGAGCTTGCGAAATCACTCTCGGGAGCACCGCTTTAAGTCTATTCGATATCAGCTTAGATACCACCTTATACACTGTATTTAAGCAAAAAATTGGCCTAAAATCTGAGGTGGACGATGCATTTGTGATATTCGGAATGAGAACCAGTGTTGTTGCATTCCATTGGTGCAGCATAGTCCCCGAACTAAAAAATTTCTGCACTGCTTCAGTTACTTCAGGACCAATTATCTGCCAACATGAGGAGAAGTACTCGGAGGAATAACCATCAAAACCACTCGTTTTGTTTCTTGGAAGAGAGAAGAATACTTCTTTAGTTTCTTGAGCACCCCGCAACAAGCTTACTATGATCTTCCTGGGAGCAAGTGAAATCGAACATGACATTCAGATCCTCCTGGATAAACATCTGAGGCTCAGTATCTTCACCTAGCAACTCAGTGTATATGTTGTTACCAGCCTAACAACAAGCCTACTATGTTCTTCATGAGTTTCTAATATGTTACCAGCCACGTTAGTGAGATGATGGATATGGTTTAAAGCTTTACGTGTAGCAACCATTCGATGGTAATAGGCTCTTTCAGCATCACCGTTGGCCAGCCAAAGGATTCTGAAACGTTGGAGAAGGGAAGATTCCTCAGCTCTAAACAGCTCCTGCCACTTTAATTGAGCCTCCAACTCAATTTCAGCATTAATGGTAGTTGGGTTATGCAGCATTGCATTATGTCTTAATAGTAAAGTCTGACGTGCCTCCGCAACTCTTTTTCTAGATCTGAGTAGTTTTCCTTGCTGATATTAAATAATTTTTCCTCCGCACTAAGTTTTTTTTAACTGGTTAAACTTATCAATAGTATTAAATGATATTTTTTTAAAAGTAACAGTTTTCTTAATAATAACATTTTATGTAAAATTACTTACAATTTGAAACAATGGGAATCGTTTCTAAACCAAACAAATCCTAGACACTTCAACTTTTTATCTTCTTAAACGGTTAATCTTGATTTATGTTCCAACTAGTGTTTTTTAAACAGGACCGACTCGCTGGTTGGACCGGGTTCGACCATGAACTGGTTATATAGCCAGGTTGGATCTAGTAATTGGTTCGACCATGAACTAGCCACGTAGATGGATTGGATTTCAAAGCGATAAAAGCTACTAAAACTATCAAAAATCTATAAACCATTCGTTAAACATAAAACTATTTTATATTTTATGTTTGAAATTTATTTATATTTTAATTATGTATCATATTTGATAACATTACTTAAAAATGTATATACTAAAAATATATTAAACCAAAGTATTGAATTAGGTTTGACCCAGTCGAACCATATTGAACCGTGACCCAAAACAATTCCGGTTCAGCTTTCGGTCCGGTTTTAAGAACACTGGTTCCAACACTAAAAATAAATAGAAGTAGACCTAAACTAAAAGAATATTCACCAAGTAATGAAAAAATAATACTCTCTCTGTTTTCGAAAGTAAGATGTTTTAGATTTTTTACTTGTTCCACGAAGATAGATTTTCTATATGTTTAAGATACTTTTTTATATTTTTAAGAAACATTAAATAAAAATATTTGAATTGATTAAATTTCATTGGTGAAAAGTTATTGAAAAGTGTATGATAAAAAAAAAAAATTAAATTATAAATATTTATTAAATTTTTAATAAGCGTGAACACTTTAAAAAATCTTACTTTCGGAACAGAGGGAGTATTGTTGGTTGCTTAAATAACACACACTTTATTATCGGCATGTGATTCAGCCTTAATGCTCTGTCGCTCACTCTTTATTAACAACATCATTTACCCCCTTTCCCTCCCTCCTTTCTCTTTCCATTTCACGGTTTCAAGTTGAAACCAAAGACTCCTCACTTTCTCCCTACAATAGACTCCTACTACCACTCTTTCTCTCTCTTGATTCTCACTACAAAAACGTTATAGTTCCCATCACCATACTCCCAAAAATGCAATTTTCAAGAAACTCAATCCTTAGGCAACTAAGCAGGAAAGAAGGTTGGAGGTCGGCTTCTAGAAGGTGGACATCCGGAGATAGCTCAACGGCCTTCGCCGACGACACAAGCGGTGGTGCTGGCGGTTACTCTTCAATGGAGGGTCTATATGGGGTTTATTCTGGTGAAGATCCGGCGGCGAGAAGGAAAAGAGTGATGGTTGTGGTGGATGAGACTTCAAGGTCTAAACATGCTATGATGTGGGCTTTGACGCACTTGACTAACAAAGGAGACTTGATGACTCTTCTTCATGTTGTGTCTCCTCATGATGAAGCTTCGCCTTCTTTGGTTCAGTCACTTGGTTCTCTTTGCAAAGCTTGTAAACCCGAGGTAACTAATTAATTTACTCTAAATTACTAATTATTTTACTTAGCAAAACAAACAAAATTGACTAATTATTTTACTCGATTATTTATCTACGAGTCTTAATACGATTCATTCATTTAAGGCCGTGGTTAGTGAAGTGTAGTAATTCGCCTTTGGATTTTAGTTTTGTTTTTATAGTGTAAAATGTCTTATAGCTACTTGAGTAGTTAGTTGGGTAATGCATGCGCGAGTGTTGGAGATGTGAAAAAGGCAGAAACCATGTCTCTGTGATGGGCATAGTGACTAGTTGATTCCACTGGCTCCTCTATTTTTTTCTTTTTTGTAAAAAGAAATGGATTGAAAAGGGATTTTCATCATTCTGATTGTAAGCTTTTTCAGTTAAAGATCCAACTTTTTTTCCTTGTTTAGATCTAATGTTTTTAAAATGATTATTAAATCTTGGTTTAAGTATAGTTGGTAGTAACATAGACAGTTGTTACTTAAAAAGTGCACTCACCCATTAAAGAATAATTAATTAGCATTTCAAAAGGAAAGTTTTTCGAAAACATCTAACATGTTATCAGGTATAGTTCTTCGTAACTTTTACGATTTCTAAGCAAACTGTCGAGATATTTTTCAAAAATTTATAGTTCACCATTGTTTTATAAGATCTTTTATTGTAATTGATGACTTAAAAGTTTCTTGAGAGTTGTTCAAGAAATGTTTATATAGTACATTTACAGTGATGACAAAAAAAAAGGTACATTTAACAGTTTTTGCATTGAAAATTCAATGATTTATGATGAATTTTGATAATATTTTATCATGTAAATTTCCTTTAAAAGGTGGATGTGGAGGCGTTGGTGATTCAAGGACCAAAGTTAGCAACTGTACTCAGCCAAGTGAAGAAACTTGAAGTCACTGTTCTTGTTTTGGGTCAGAAGAAATCTGCACCATTCATCTCCTGGTGCGTAATCTCAATCGTCAGATCTCTTTTCCCTCGTCACGATTCTCTCGTTCCAATAATTACTTTTCATTTTTTGTTGTTTTGTGCGTAGCTTATGTGGACCCAGTAGATCAGAGGAGCTCGTGAATCGATGTATCAATGGTGCAGATTGTTTGACGATTGGTGTGAGGAAACAAAGCAACGGTGTTAGTGGCTACCTGATTAACACACGATGGCAGAAGAACTTCTGGCTTCTGGCCTAATCGCAATTTCTAATCTTAGCAGCCGTAGTAGAACTGTTCCATCAGTTGGTGTTAATTTTAGTGTAATAAACTATGGATCTCTTTCTTGTCCCATCTTGAACATAACTTTGTCTTATGTCCGGTAAGAAATTAAAGTTTAACTATTTGTATCCCACTTGATCGATATATTCTTATGCTAAACCGGAGCGGCATTTTCTGTGTGGACCAACTTCAAATGCCATATGAAACAAAGCATTTTCAGTTTGGGCCAAGTTTCAAATCCTGTTTTTAGGTATACAGACGCAAAATAACGTTTACGATGGGCTTGGGACTTTTATCCGAGATCCGGATTCGATCCGAGATTCGATCCGGATCCAATCCGGATATCCGGAGGGGCCGAATCCGGATCCGGATAGTAAAATATTGGATCCGTTGAAACCGGATCCGGATCCGGATACCTTAATTTTTTAGTCCGGATATCCGGATCCGTAAATTTTATTAATAACTATTTCAAAAATAGTAATATCTATATATAAAAATTAATTTATTTAATATATTTTTATTTTTATTTTTATAATAATATATATAAATTTTATGTAAACTTTGTTATATTATACATAGAAATAATTAAAAACATTATATATTTTTTTATTTTTAAATTATTTTTAATATTTTTTATATATTAATATTATTTTTTTATCTATTTTAAGAATCCAAATCCGGATCCGGATATCCGCCGGATATTACAATTTTTAGAAGGATATCCGACACCCGGATATCCGAGAACCCCGGATCTGGATAAGGAGTAAAATTATGGATCCGCCAGATAAGGATCCGGATCCGGATACTTTAAAATTGCCCGGATATCCGATCCGTCCCAGGCCTAGTTTACGATGCTGAAAAGTATGTATGGACAATTTGACCCCGAATATGTACCCGATTTTATCTGTATGTAAAAGTCCCCGGATAAATAAGGAAATAAATAATGTAGAGAAATTCTCTAAATAGTTTTTTTTGTTTATTTTCGAAAAAATAGTTTTTAATGAAGAAAATTATCAAAATAAGTTTTATTAAAGAGTAAAAACATATTTTTATCATATGATTAACTAATTCAGACTTAGGGTTTACAGTTGAGTGGTGAAGTTTTGGAGATAAAGTGTCAAATTTTTAAAAATAAAAATAAAAAAAATTAAAATTTCAAAATAAAAAGAGATTATTTTGGTCATTTCTTCTTTTGAGAGCTATTTTTGTAACAAAAACTTTAAAAAACTATTTGAGAGAATTGCTCAATAATATAAGTAGGTATTTCAATTTATTGGTATCATTCCAGCACGATCCGAACTCGAATGTATACTAAAAACCCTAAAAGAATTCAAATATCCAAATTATATCCAAAAAGTTACATGAAACCAAATTAAGTGATTTAAATATTAATTTTCATGTTCATTTTGATATAATATCTAAAAACCCTAAATCTAAAGTACTATTATCCGAATCCGAAATGAGCATATGTAAAAATATATCCAAACTTTGAAGTTTACTAATCGAATTCATTCTGAACATATATGAAATTCGAGAGAAGTCTAAAAGACTATAAAAACTCAAAATTTTGATCCGAATCTGACGAGTATCTAAACATACATACTTATTGAAAAATGTTACCAAAATATAATATCATATATAAAATATGTGATGGGAAATTAGGACATTATGTCAAGGAGAGATATTTTATATAATTTCAAGTAATTCGAGATAATTGCGAACGGGCCTAAAAGTAATCTCATTCGGAACAAACATGCCTAATTTCGCCATTTAGAAAAGGATTCAGAAGTTAAGAATGTTTTACTAAAGATTATTATTAGTAATTAGTTAAAAACAATTAAAAGTATAACATCTTTCATAAAATTTCTTTTGCTTAAGGGCTTTCTGTTAAATGCGAGAAGTAGATAATTAAGCATACAAGACATCAAAGCTCTTCAGACTAAGAGAAGAATCACAGAAAATTCGCATGCATTCCCTAATGGTGTAGTGTTCCAGCGCCTCGGCCTCTGCATCCTCTGTTTCTGGCTAGGGGTAGTCCATTGCATTTTTGGATCTTGTGAGTTGGTCTAATGTGCTTTTAAGCACACGTCGTCATAGCTAGATTCATACCCTGCGATGGTATCGAAGTCACTACATGTGTTACTAGAATTGACATTTGGAGGCTCATTACCATTTATAGTTTGTGAATTTCTCGACTGAATAAGACACGTTCATCAGTACATAAAGAGTTGCAATGAATAAGAGCAATCTCAGCTGCGGCTTACTTGATGATAGAAGTATCAACCACTTCAAACCATTTTATTTCCGAATCTTTATTCTCATAAAATGTTGTATATTAAAATTTGACGGTACGACAAGTTTTGATTTTTAAGCAATATGACAGCTTGTCCTACGAATACGCAGAATCAGCAGTGCGGATCCAGCTGCCCTGCTTGAGCGTGCTTTCTAGCTCGTCTTACTTTCAAGTCATCGAGATGATTCTGGTAAACATAAGAAGCGAAACCCCAAAGAGCGATGAGCATGGCCATAACCTTAACCCCACTCATCTTATCGCGGAACACAGCCAAAGCAGCGAGTGGAGTCACAGCTAGAGAGAGCGTACTAATAACGTTTGAGAAGAGGGAGGTCACCAGAAATATCAAACCCACCACTCCTACAGAACATACTTGCCATGAAACTGCCGTTCCGACCAAAGTCAGTACATAAGAGGCTTGGCCTTTATGATAACCTTCCATTTCACCGTGCAGCGTTCTCCATTCCCCGCTAGCAAAAAGGCCAATGACCGCGACACAAGTGGCCACTAGAGAGGTGTAGATCTGCATTTCGAGAACCACAGAAAACGTCTCTTTCTTCAGAATCTTCTCGAAGGAGAACTGCAGGAGCGAGAGCAGCAGAGAGTAGAGAGCGGATGCAGCGAGTGTACACACAAACCCGACAACGTACTTGGACCTAGAGACACCAGAAGGAGCGTCTGCATCGTCGTTAAGGGCAATCAGAGCGGCGGAGAAGGAGAGGAGCACAACTGAGTTGAGAATCAAAGCAGTGAACTTCTGAGCATTGATGAAATAAGAGAAGACTGCATTAAAAGCCAACTGTGTAGCGCAAATGAGCGAATAAGTCGATGCAGAGAGGTAGAGAAGTCCAACAGAGTAGAGCATGTTGTCACCAGCGATGATGACACCGAGCAGAACATAGATCAAGACAATGGTTTTAAGGGAGCAAGAAGCGGGCTCTGAAGAAGGAAGGAGGAGAAGCGGGATATAGAGGATCGGAAAAGCAGCGGTTTGAACAAGAGTGGCCATCCATTTGCTGTTTCCTCCTTCATCGTAGTAAAACCTACCGAGAAGCACAGAAGCAGCTTGACCACCAATGAGGAATAAGATGTTGGTGGACACAAGAACCCACCATTGCCAGCTTTTGAGCTTCAAGAGTGGAGATGGAATACCTTCCACACTCTCCTCCTCCTTCACCAAGATTGGTTCTTGATTGCCTGTACACCCATAACTTCAAAATCTCAAACTTTTATTCGTAGAAAACGAATCCCTAAGCATAAACCCTAAAAATGATCGAAAATTCATCTAGTTCATGGAACAATAATAACCATAAAGCATAGACCGAGACAGAACACAACTGATCCACCATCTTGGTTATGTCGGGGAAACACAAAAGAGGAAGAAGGAGAAAGCGACTGACCTGACATAGTAATCGTCTGTAAGAAACGACGATACAGAGAGACTGAAGAAAAGGGTTATCGATTCAACTGAGATATCTATGTCCGTCTTCTCCGGGATCTGCGATGATCGCTCGCCGGAGATCCGTGAACTTTAAAATGAGTTTTTGCTTAGTTGGTGAGCTATTAATAGGGGGAGATTCGAAGCAGACTTTTTTACTAGCCTTTTTTGATTTTTGACTTGTTTCTAGCCCATCATGTTTAAACCGGATGGGACGACAGATTCGACCCATGAACTTGGATGTTTTTCTTAACCTCAAAATGTCATTTTGACCTGTTTGTTTACGTTTCGCGCGACCTGCGACATGCGACTTGCGACCTGCGACCTGCGACATGCGACCTGCGACCTGCGACATGCGATTGTTGTTGTTCGTTTTGCTGTCGCGTAACATGCAACCTGCGATTGGTCGCATGTCGCAAGTCGCAGATTGTTCGTTTTGATGTCGCGCTACTGATCGCATAATCAGTCGCGGATTCCCATTCAAGTCGTCCGAAAAAACAGCGACTAAAAGTTAAGAAAATTTTGATCGCGCGACTGGTCGCAGGTCACAGATCGCAGGTCGCGCGACACGTAAACAAACATAGTTTTAGTCGCAGGTCGCAGGTTTAGTCGCATGTCACATGTCGCAGGTCGCGCGACACGTAAACGAACAGGGCTTTTATTGCTCATACGATGGATTAGGAAACTAGACCAAAATATAACAACCAATAAAATAAAATTATTTATGAAAAGTTTTCCAGCAATTCTATATAAAGAATCAACAAATATTATATTGTCTTCTTGAGATGCAGGAAATCCTAAAGTTGTAGAATCTTTATTGTAGTGTCTGTATCTTTTTCATATATGTTGCATTACATAATACCAGGATCGACATTCCTCTTATGCGTGTCTGATTATCTCCAAAGGATCCCTGTCAATTGTGATATATGGTGTTTTTAATACCATTATATGTGTTCTTTGAGTTAATTCTCAGTCCTAATTCGTGCTTATTTGATATCATTCCAGGTTTAGAACAGGTGAAAAAGTAAAGAAAAGAGTGCCATAAAGGAAGAAGTCATTTTGGAATATCTAACGCAGAACAGCCAGTCGGAAGAATCTGAAGGTTGTTCCCAAAGAGAGTAAGCGTTTGACTGTTCCCGACTATTAAGGAAACCTCCAAGATTTCAGGGGTTTGCCCTAGATTTTTCCTGCTTTCTCTTTACCACTGGCGCCTCCATATAAAAAGCCTATGCTATCATTTTTAATTCCTTACGCTAGTTTTACAAGAGACCTAGAACTATTTTGGATTTAGCAACTTATAAGGGAGAAGGCTTCATCTCTCATTTTCACGAGAAGATCATCCTGAACCCTTGTCTTTCTACTTTATTTTATATGCAGTATTATTAAGAAATCATGTATGTGTCATCTTGCTTTATGATTGAGTAGTCGGCTAAGCTTGCTTAGGGTTTAGGGTGTCAATCGCATGGCTAAACGCAAATAAGT
>NC_027753.1:668579-669573 GCF_000695525.1 Brassica oleracea var. oleracea | reverse complement strand
CGCGTCTTGTTCCAAGTGAGAGCTTAGGACTCAAGACCGATCAGCAAAGGGAACAAGTCCGCGATAGTGGATAGTTCTAGCCGAGGGATCCGAGTTCTAGACTGCACCTCATTGAACTTGAATAGTTGTTTGGTTCCGCATTGACAACCGATGATCTAAAACATTTATCTATTACATGAAGGTTGGTAGTTCTATTACATGAAGGTTGATGGTTGAAGATGGTCGTTGAATCTTGAAGTATTTAGATTTTGATTTTGTTTTCGTTAAACAATGTTTCTCATTTTCATGAGAACTTTGTTTTCGTTTTATATTGCTTTCTTTCTTTCTGTTTTGTCATTGGTTCATTTTTAGTGTATCAAGTTTTGGCGCCGTTGCGACGGGGACCAGACTTTTACCTTTATTTTTTGGTTTAATATTTAGTCTGAGATATCTAACTTGCTTTTAATTCTTTGTTGGAACAGATGAACCAAGTGTATGACCAGTAGACATACTCGGAGCAACGCACAAGGACCACTACATTAACTGACCAACGACGAACTCGCAAGATTAGAAAGACAGAACAATCAACAGCCGAGAACAACCGACACCAACATGGGTGATCACGTCAATAAGGATGACCTCACTGCTGCACTGGCAATCATTCAACAACAAATGCAGGCTCAGCAACAACAGATGTTGCAGATGCAACAGACCATCTAAAATCAGCAACAAGCTGCTCAAGAAGCAGTTGAGAACGCCGCGCGAGAAGAGCGTGGTGCTCCTATTGGGGAGCGGAACCTTTCGTGGAACTTCACTACTAACTGCTCCCCCATCAACCCTCCTCCCCCATCAACCCTCCTCCTTGCACTCGGCAAGACAATGAGATCAAACCTGCACTGATAAGTCTGGTACAAAAGAGCACGTTCAGCGGTCTCACTACTGACATCCTGATGGACCACATCGAAGCCTTTGAGAGAATCTGCAATTTCTCTCGCTCTAACGGAGTGCCACCAGA
>NC_027753.1:667711-668473 GCF_000695525.1 Brassica oleracea var. oleracea | reverse complement strand
GATCAGCGTTCCTGAGCCACTTCTACACGAAGTCTAAAACCGCGGCTGTACGGCACATGATCTCCAATTTCAAGCAGAAGTCGGATGAACCTTTTCATGAAGCTTGGGAGAGGTACAAGGAGTACCAGAGAGAGTGCCTGCACCATGGGTTTGACGATGATTATATATTGGAGGTATTCTATGATGGAGTGAGCTATGAGTTTCGAAACACCCTTGATTCTTCGAGTAATGGAGACTTCATGACTCAAACCACCCCTGGTGCGTTCGAGCTGATTGAGAACATGGCTTCAAGTTCACTAAACAAGAACAAGGAGCATGACCGCTCGAAGAGTGTGAACAACATATATGATCTCGCTGCAAAGGTCGACCAACTGCTTAAGGGAAACCAAAGCCAAGTGTTCATAATGAAAGAAGCAACTCTTGAGAAGAGTGCCGGTGACCTGGCGGTTGATGCTGAAATATCAGGAGAGGAGACGATCAGCAAGAGGTGAGCTACGTGAATGGGCAAGGATGGCTGCTCAAAAACTACCACCCAAACCCTAACGTGAGGAACAACCCACAACTTTTCTGGCCTAAGCAAGACAAACCAGCTGATCCTGCACAGAGTAACCAAGGTCAGTATGCCGGGTATCAAAAGAACTACCAACCCCAGACCTATGTTCTAAGCCAACCGCATAACAATCCACCTCAGATGCAGAAACACCAAAACACTCAGCCAGCTACCTCCGCTCATGTCGCTGTTCTGCAAGATGAGACAAAAGT
>NC_027753.1:666638-667560 GCF_000695525.1 Brassica oleracea var. oleracea | reverse complement strand
GCTCAGACTGCTGAGAGCGTCAAGAGGCAACAAGGTACTCTACCTGGGAAAACCGACAAAACCCCTAAGGAGTGCAATGCGGTTGAGTTGAGAAGTGGAAAACAACTGTCTAAGCCGGTAAAGAAGAGGTTCACTGCGGCTGAGAAGGGGAAGCAGAAAGAGTCGGAACAACCACCAACCGATACCCCGACAGCTGAGAAGGAGAGGGAACCAACAGTTGGAACCAATTCGCCAGGACCAGAACAACCAGCTGAGGCTGTCCGCCCGATCCCAGAGCCTGTTCCTGCTCGCGAATACAATCCTAAAGTCCCTTACCCTGTTCCAGCAAAGGCTACTCGTAAGGACCGAGAGGAGCTGAAGTGCAGAAGTATGCTGGAGGACCTAACCGTCCGACTCCCCTTGATGGATGCGATCCAGATGATGCTCTCCATTCGCAGCTTTATGAAGGGATTGATCTCAAGAAAAATATCAGAGGAGAGCGAATTCATGACTGTCTCTAAGGAGTGCAGCGCCGTGCTTCAGAACAGACAGATAAAGAAGCGAGGAGACCCTGGAAAGTTCGTCCTCTCTATCCAGATTGGGAAGACAGTTTTCTCATGCTCCTTGGTTGATCTGGGATCCAGCGTAAACCTCATGCCCTACTCTGTAGCACGACGTCTGGGATACACGCATTTCAAACCAACTAAGATGTCCTTGGTGTTCGCGGATAGATCAGTTAAGTCCCCGGTTGGTATTCTAGAGGATCTCCAAGTAAAAGTCGGGAACACCTCTGTTCCAGCAGACTTCGTAGTTCTAGAGCTGGAAGAGGAATCCAAAGATCCTCTCATATTAGGAAGACCGTTCCTATGTACTGTTGGAGCCATCATTGATGTGCGGCAAGGGAATATTGATCTCAATCTGGGGGACATAGTCATGTAGTTCG
>NC_027753.1:664625-666605 GCF_000695525.1 Brassica oleracea var. oleracea | reverse complement strand
ACAGACCTTCGAGGTGGATGAAGGGATTGATCCGCTGCAACCTCGTGACGGGATGATCGAGGAGATTCTTGCAAAAGATCCACTTGAGCTTGCACTAGTAAGAGCTGAGGCCGAGCGGAGTGTCGAGAAAATTGACGCAGACGGGTATGCTAAGATGCTCGACTCCGCAAGGAGTATGGGAAGAATGGTGGCGAGTCTAAGTCTGGGGGAAGAAAGCAACAAGGACGAGAACACTCCAACTGAAGCGACCCCTTTACCAAACTCGCTTGTTCCGCCGAACCTACCTGATGATCCCTTTGAGCGAGTTGAAGGCTCCCAAGGTTGAGCTAAAAACCCTTCCCAAGGGGCTCAGGTACGCTTTCTTAGGTCGGAATTCCACTTACCCAGTCATTGTGAACGCTGAACTCAATAATGTGGAAACTGCATTGCTTTTGTGTGAGCTTAGGAAGTATCGTAAGGCATTAGGATATTCACTAGCTGACATACCTGGCATCTCACCTGATTTATGCATGCATAGAATACACATAGAAGATGAATCAATGACTTCTGTTAAACATCAGAGGATGTTAAACCCGAATCTAAAAGATGTTGTTAAGAAAGAGATAATGAAACTTCTTGAAGCGGGTGTGATCTATGCTATATCTGATAGTAAAGGGGGTTAGCTCTGTTCATGTAGTACCTAAGAAAGGTGGGATCACTGTTATCACAAATGAAAATAATGAATTGATCCCTACTAGAACAGTGACAGGACATCGCATGTGCATTGATTTCATAAAATTAAATGCAGCCACTAGAAAGGATCACTTTCCACTTCCCTTCATTGATCAAATGCTTGAGAGATTAGCTAACCACCCATATTAATGCTTTTTAGATGGTTATTCAGGTTTCTTTCAGATCCCTATCCATCCGGACGATCAGAAGAAGACGAAATTCACATGCACATACGGAACGTACGCATACAGGAGAATGTCATTCGTCCTGTGCAATGCGCCAGCAACATTTCAGCGCTGCATGATGTCGATCTTTACTGACCTGATTGAAGTCGTTATGGAGGTTTTCATGGACGATTTCAGTTTCTATGGAAGCTCCTTTAGTGTCTGTTTGTCAAACTTGTGCAGGGTACTCAAAAGGTGTGAGGAGAAACACCTGGTGCTCAATTGGGAGAAGTGTCACTTCATGGTTAGAGATGGGATTGTTCTAGGGCATAAGATCTCCGAGAAAGGCATTGAGGTAGATAAGGCAAAAGTCGATGGCTATTGTTTTTGCATTCGAGAAGTTCAGATCCTACCTGGTGGGATCAAAGGTGATTGTGCACACAGACCATGCTGCTCTTAAGTACTTACTCACAAAGAAGGATGCAAAACCGAGGTTTTTGAGGTGGATTCTTCTTCTCCAAGAATTTGATCTCGAGATAAAAGACAAAAAGGGAGTCGAGAATGGGGTTGCAGACCACTTGTCCAGAATGAAGATTGAGGACCACACAGCTCTTGATGAAGAACACAGAGTGGAACACGTCAACGCGATTGGTCTGCGCTTCGCGGAACAACCCCTAAGCATAACATCCGATTGTTCTCGCGTACCGGAACAATCAGTAGCCGCGATCCAAAAGCAGTACTCTCACCTCTCCTGGTTTGCTGAGATTGCGAACTTCCTAGCTGCTGAAAAGGAACCACTTAAGTTCACTGGAAACGAGAAGATGAAATTCTTAAGAGAGGCGAGGAAGTATGTTTGGGATGAACCGTACTTGTACAAACATTGCAAGGATGGCATATTCAGAAGGTGTGTTCCAGAGGCAGATATTCAATGGATTCTACATCATTACCATGGTTCCTCCTATGCAGGGCACTTCGCCACATTCAAAACGGTTTCCAAAATCCTCCAAGCAGGTTTCTGGTGGCCAACTATGTTCAGAGATGCTCACGCCTACATAGCTCGATGCGATGCATGCCAGCGACTTGGGAACATCAGCAAAAGGAATGA
>NC_027753.1:663562-664504 GCF_000695525.1 Brassica oleracea var. oleracea | reverse complement strand
GACTAAGATGTTCAGCTCCATCATCTTTCCGAGATTTGGGGTGCCTAGAGTGGTCATTAGCGATGGCGGAACACACTTCATCAACAAGACATTTCAGGGCCTGTTGAAGAAGAATGGGGTGAAACACCAGGTGGCTACCGCTTATCACCCACAGACTAGTGGACAGGTTGAAATTTCCAACAGGGAAGTCAAGAACATTCTACAGAAAACTGTCAATACCTCGCGCAAGGACTGGTCGCTTAAGCTGGACGATGCTCTCTGGACCTACAGAACAGCCTACAAAACGCCGCTAGGGACCACCCCTATCACCTGGTCTATGGTAAAGCTTGTCATCTTCCTGTCGAGCTCAAATACAAGGCTGCATGGGCGGTCAAGTTACTGAATTTCGACATCAAGCCAACAACTGAGAGGCGCATGATCCAAGTCCATGAGCTGGAAGAGATAAGGCACCTCGGGTTCCAGAATTTATAAGGAGAAGACCAAAGCCTACCATGACAAGCGAATCATTTCCAGCCGTTTCGAACCAAACGATAAGGTCTTGCTCTTCAACTCCAGACTTAGGTTGTTCCCAAACAAGCTGAAATCTAGATGGTCCGGACCCTTCACCATTAAGAAAGTCCGCCCTTACGGAGCTGTTGTGTTGCTGGACAGAAAGGGAGACGAGTTCGTCGTCAATGGTCAGCGCATCAAGCATTACCTTGCCGACTCCACTATCGCAGAGGGCGAAGAAATTCCCCTAAGCGATCCCCTATCAGCCTGATCGGCTGAGCCAAGTCAAGCTAATGACTTTAACTAAGCGCATGGTGGGAGGCAACCCACTGGTGAGTGTATATTTCTATAGTCTATTTTATTTCTTTTCAGATTTAGTTAGCAGGTCAAAAACAAGAAAAACCGAACACTTCAGTCATAATAACCGAAGGACTGTTCTTCTGGTGGAACAAC
>NC_027753.1:662560-663382 GCF_000695525.1 Brassica oleracea var. oleracea | reverse complement strand
GAAGCCATCACCAAAACTTAAATTCTCACTCTTTTTAAGTGATTCTTGTTTCTAATCCAATTGGATTTAAGCCATCACCAAAACTTAAATTCTCACTCTTTTTAAGTGATTCTTGTTTCTAATCCAATTGGACTTTCGAGTTCTCTCTGTTTTTGCAGTCCATTTGCTCCGATTATCACGGTAAGAGGCTCAGCAATCAAAATACATTCGCGATTTCGGTTTGAAAACTCACCCTTCTAAACCGCTTTAATAGTTCGATTCTTGTTAGAAATAGCTTGATCCGAAATTCCCTTTTGCTGTTAGGGTTGATTTTAGAAGTTGAACTTTTGTCTCTTAGCCCTAGAGAATTGCGGTTTAATTTCCCCTTTGTTTGAGCAAGTTCCGATTTAGACAAAATGTTGCATATTGATATACATTGCTCATATGAATTGCGATTGTGAAAAGTTGAAATGGTTTGGTTTGGCGAGTTGATGTTCAGGTTTGTTGAAGGCGCCCACAGCGAGCACAACAACCAACCTCCGCCTCTTACCCATGGCCGCGAGAACAGGAGGACGAGCCAATCAATCTCGATGACCCTATGCTTTTAGATTTTCAATTGCGAAAGGTGGGACAAGGAGACAGCTAGTCGGTACAACACTCCCCTCAAGGCCGAGACACTACCTACCCGTTTTTGCCACGCCGAGACTCTCGTTGAGCTCGGTATCGACGAGGATGTGTTCGAGACGCTGCAAGCAATGGGGATCGCTCCCCTTTGTTACGCTACGCACGAGCTCTACCCTGACCTTGTCCGCCAAGTGCTCGCCACTGCCACCCTCAGCTATG
>NC_027753.1:661979-662436 GCF_000695525.1 Brassica oleracea var. oleracea | reverse complement strand
CTTCATCGCGAATGGGAACTTCACACCTGGCAAAGCCTACCAGTCGCAGTTCAGGAACCCGACAATTAAAGTCATTGCAAAGATCATTTCAAACCTCCTGTTCGCCAAGGATCAGACTTCCAAAGTGACAAACGGGGAGCTGCAAACCATGTATGCAGGTATTGAGGATGAGATCCGCGCTCCAGGGTCTGGCATTCCAATTCAGAAGGTCAAGACGAACCCATGCTTTCATGTCATCACCATGCTTTGCGAGAGGAGGCTCCGTCTGATGCACGACACGAACAAGAAGGACAGAAGCGGTAGCTTGCTCACGCCGCTCTTCAAGCATTTCGGCATTGATCTCAGCAAATACAAGGTGAACACGGAGATTCAGTACCTCGACATCAAGTACCTTATGACGTGCCACATCATGCGAGATGAGGATACCTACAGCTTCTTCGGCAAGGAGGGTACCCAA
>NC_027753.1:661598-661962 GCF_000695525.1 Brassica oleracea var. oleracea | reverse complement strand
CAAGCTGCCTCACCCCAAGATCCCCAGGCTCAGCGTGTTCGACAACATACGCTTCCTCCCACCATCTGAGCTCCTATGCACTGATCCTCGTGCTGCTGCACCTGACGCGGATATGGAGGATGTCGAGGACATTACCCCAGAAGCTGACCCATCATACGACCTCGGAGAGCTGATGTGACAGATGATCAGGCTTACCGACGCTGGATGGTTGACTCGCAGCGGAAGAACAACAGTCTCATGCGGAGGATCCTCCATCTCGTTACCGGCGGCAGTAACCAGCGACGTAACCAGCGACAGTCACCAGCAGAGCAGACTCCACGATCGCACCGTCCAGGAAAGGCGCCTATGGGAACAGGCACTTCAA
>NC_027753.1:660314-661543 GCF_000695525.1 Brassica oleracea var. oleracea | reverse complement strand
ACGGAGTCCGCAAGGACTATTCTCTATCCAATGTTCTATCCATCTGAACTCTTTATTTTTATGCTTTGTGTTGTTATTTGGCTGACCTCGATTTGGTTTCACACCAAGGATGGTGTAAATTAAGTCTGGGAGAAACACTTATTGTGTGCTGATACTCTATGTCTTTATTTCTTAGTCAGTCCCTATGTTATTTGGATGTTTTATTGAGTCAGTTTAGGATCGAGTCAGCCAAAACTCTTGTAGGAATTAGGACCTTGTGTTGTGATAATCTTTTAACCACCTCGTGCTCTAACTTTCTTATCCAGTGACCTTAGCAGTGATGAAAGACCCACACTTGGACCTGGAACACCCCTGACTTATCTCATTTGATTCTCCAGAAGCTCTCAACCGATCAGGTTACACTGGGTAGACTCAACTCCACCTAACTTGAACCTAATCTTGACTGAAATTCTTCTTGTTATAGGCACTAGATCAGGGAAACGAGACTTACACTCAGAATTTCTTACTCCTTTTACCAATCTTGTTGATCCTGAGTGGCTAGCTCATCTTTAGCTAGTTCCCACCTTACGCCTAAGCCTTTATTTTTACCCTCATGCACTCTGTTTTTCAGTGTCATATGTGCAAAAGGGTCGGAGAGGAAAGGATCGACGCTGCCTCTTACTCGTTAATGCCATACACTCAGATAAGAGAGATCAAGCATGAAGAGAACAGTCGATGAGACCATGCTATAACAAGAGAACAGTCTATGAGTGCATGTTCTAACCAGAGGAACGATGGCGACTAGTGAGAAACAAAAGAATAGACCACCAGTGGCTGCGAAACATTCATTCTGTTGCCTCCCCCTCGCAACCCCATCACCTATTATTTTTTTAAAATATATATATATAATATATAAACACACGCCACTGGGAAGGTTGAGCAAGGAGTTGGTACCAATTTTTGAGGAGTAGGCAAAGGAAGTCAAGAACTGAAGACCAGTCCCACGGTTGATCCGAAGGAGAGAACAACTGCACCCGTGAAGCAGAAACGAGTAAGGGCTGTGGACATCAATGGATCCGTTCTCTCCTACTATTTTGCGCGATATCCTGCATCCACTTAAATTTGTTAGCCCCTAAACACTCTTAGCTCCACCATGAAATAGCCTGTTCCTTACCTAGCCCGTCTACCCTGAATAGTGCCTGTGATGAAAAGCTCACGCTATTCTTAATTGAATTTAAGGAGTTTTGTCA
>NC_027753.1:659911-659976 GCF_000695525.1 Brassica oleracea var. oleracea | reverse complement strand
GAGCAGGTGAAAGAGTAAAGAAGAGAGTGCCATGAAGGAAGAAGTCATTTTGGAATATCTAACGG
>NC_027753.1:634539-659794 GCF_000695525.1 Brassica oleracea var. oleracea | reverse complement strand
CAGGGGTTTGCCCTAGATTTTCTCTCCTTTCTCTTTACCACTGGCGCGTCCATATAAAAAGCCTATGCTATCATTTCTAATTCCTTATGCTAGTTTTACAAGAGACCTAGAAATATTTTGGATTTAGGAACTTGTAAGGGAGAAGGCTTCATCTCTCATTTTCACGAGAAGATCATCCTGAACCCTTGTCTTTCTATTTTATTTTATATGCGGCTAAGCTTGCTTAGGGTTTTAGGGGGTCAATCGCATGAGCTAGACGCAAATAAGTGATTTTAACTGTTCTTCATTCATATTGTTCTTACTGCTTGTATTGAATTGATTACTTAATGTTCGATCTCTAGTTTAATCACCTAGCTAACCGCTTAGGAGATAAATTGATATATATTGAATGAGCTTCATATCCCTAATCAGCGAGAGTAGATATTAGGGTATTAAGTGAACTAATCGGACCTGATCTCTAAGACTTGCTATCGCGTCTTGTTCTAAGTGAGAGCTTCGGACTCAAGACCGATCAGCAAAGGGAACAAGTCCGCGATAATGGATTGTTCTAGCCGAGTGATCCGAGTTCTAGACTGCACCTCATTGCACTTGAATAGTTGTTTGGTTCCGCATTGACACCCGATGAACAACCCTAAGCCGGCTTTCATTTAAATAGAATTTGGATCTCTAGGTATTCTAGTTACTTGCGTCACTATTGATTTTAAAACTCCACTTGTTTCTCAGCTTAATATTGAACTTATAAGAGTAAAGAGTAAACCGGTCCTCTAGATGTAATCTCAAATATTACGATTACCACTGTTAACTTGACAGTAGCAAAGATTCATTTTTAGTGTATCAAATTGCTATAAAAATTTATCATTCATGGCTTTTCAGAAATACCAGATTATCCACAGATAAAAATCCCTATTTAATGTTAGATTTTCTATATTATTTTTCTTCTGAAGAGATTATCCATATTTACGAAGATACTTGAGGCTGAGAAAATATCTAAACTACAAGGTGTATATGATAAGGCCTATTGTCTGTAAGGCTGGGAAACATTAGAAAATAGCATGATTAATAAATTCATTATCTGGTTCCCTACACCTAAGACAAATATTATCACATTCCATATGACAGACGTGTCAGGTTCTTTGTTACATTCATATGTCATGTTACTAACTGCCTTATAAGATGACACATCTTATCTGGTGCATTAAATTCCCAAGCAAAAAGCTTGAAGCTTAGAGATTAATGGATTCTTGATATACCTCGGTTTTAACTATGGTATAAGTCTATTTTTAGTCCTTAAGGTTTGAATCTGTTTTAAAGTATTTTGAAGTCTAGTATTGGAGCATTGTG
Organism: Brassica oleracea var. oleracea; assembly: GCF_000695525.1. Lineage (NCBI taxonomy): Eukaryota > Viridiplantae > Streptophyta > Magnoliopsida > Brassicales > Brassicaceae > Brassica > Brassica oleracea. The sequence continues at coordinate 658,453 of NC_027753.1, read as the reverse complement.
GAAACTGTGAAGCCATTTGAAGTTTGAAGTAAAAAAAATATCTATCTATTGTTAGATATTATTATTTTTTTTTGTTGGAATAATAAGAAAATGAAAAATTTATTGGTAAATATTAAAAATATGTTGATGTAGCGTCCTATCTTTCTCTGGTTGCTGACATAGTGCAAAGAGTGGGTGCTGACATAGTGCAAAGAGAAGAGAGACATTTTTTTTGTTTTTATGCTATTACTGGTGTGTTATTTTTTATTAAAAAAAAATCAGTGGTGTTGAATTATTTGATTGAGTTGTAAGTAGCTCATGATTAAGAGAGAATGTGTGTAGTTTTGTGTATTTTTATATCTTGCTCTCTTTTTCAAACTGATTTTAAACATATCTTCATTATAGATTAATTCTTTAGTGTGGTTATTCATCCTTTCTTGTCAAATTTTTGATTTTGATGGACAAGAAAATTAAAAGTTTGTAGACACTCACATATTTTATTTTTTAGACCTCATTTGATGAGACATGAGGAAAAATCATAAATGGATTATCATAATTTAAGTTTTTATGAATTTCCACTCTGTATTTTAAATTTATATATTTTGTCAATTATATTTTAAGATTTCATATAAATTATTTTTCAGGGGAACGTCCTATTATAAATTTGGTTTAATTTAAAATTTACTACTGATTAAAATATATATTATTAAATACTATTTTAATATATTTGGTTTGGGTAAGAAGAAAATCATAAATTTAAATATTTTGTAAATATTAAACATGTGCTAACGTTCTTTTTTTTCGCTTGCTGATGTAAGATGAAGTTTTATTTAAGTATATACTAGATCTTGACCAGTGCGTTCGCACGGGTATTTTCTTTTGTAAACATTTAAAATTAAATATATATACATTATTGTATTAATTAAATTAGAAGAGACTAATTAATTAAATATAGCTGAGTTATTTTTATTATTCTAAAATTTAAACGATTTTGATTAATTTAATTTTCAATAAACCAATAAATTAATCTGATAATTTAATCTATTATATAGTTTTTTTATGGATTGCAAAATTGAATTTTTGATTTTGATTTAAATTAAATGAAGGATTGCATATCTTCTAAATTTATTAGGTAGCTAAATATTAGGCAATTTCGTAACAATTTTTATGAAAATTGCTATTTATAAGGTCAATGGCATTGGATAGTAATTATTGAGGAAAACTTAGGGTTAAGATTTATTTGTATTTCAGTTTTAATAGTTTAGATAAATTATATGTTATTTGACATGAATAAGAGGAGAAAATTAGCTGGTCAATTAATAAATTTGTATTATGTGGCCGAACGTGATTTTTATGAGTAAAATACGATTAACGGTTAGCATTCGAGCAGTTTTTAACCCAGTTCGGAAATATGCTAGGCGCTAGTCGGGCGGAAATTCCGGACCTAGTGAGTTACCAATAAATCTGAGATTAGGCGGGATATACACAGATACTAGTTGAATTGTTATTTTATTTTATTATAATATTTAAATTAAATATAAAATATAAATTTATTAGAATTTAATAGTTTTTTGTAAGTTATTATTGATTTTTTTTTTTAAATTTAATTTTTAGCATAAAATTAAAACACAAATTAATTTAGACTATTTTTGGATTTTTATTATATGTATGTGTATATATATATATTAACATATGCGTACGAGAGCAAAGAATTCCAGGTTTCCTAATGGCCAAGGCATATGCTCTTACTCTGAAAAACCTGGGTTCGACGCCTCCTATCTACATTTTAATTATTTCTCATTATTACTATCAAGATGGACAAAAGTCTCATATCGCTACATACGAAAGAGATGTCAAATCTCACTATATCTATCTATCTATATATATAAACGAGAATACTTTCTTCATATAGAGTGCCACGTCATCAATAAGGGGATGGCAAATGAGGACACATGTCAATCCATTTAACCTATCAAAGGCTAAAAGTTTATTCCTCCGTTTAGTCGCCGTCGTTTCTCTCTGCCTTCACCTCTTTGTCTTTTCCACTAATTCCGCCACTAACTTCAGCCATTATTGACGTCTTCAAAAAGTGACAAGATTGTCGATCTCTCTTCGACTCCCCCTCTGATTGTCGATCATTCTATATAATTATACACTGTGATCTGGTTCGAGGAACAAAATAAAGGCATCTTCTGGGTGAAAAGCAAGCTTGGATCCCTAAATTAATAGTGATTTGAAAAACAAAAACTCGGAATACAGCTTCATGGTTGAGCTGCCCACTAAGCGGATAGACCACAATAGTCGCCATCTCCGATTTAACAATGAAAAAGAACAACGGCTCCTTCAGGTTTGCGCCTTTTGAAACTGATTATTTCTTAATATGAATATTGGTGTAGTTTATGTGTGTTACCCTAGTGCTTTGTTGCTAAAAAATTTCCCGTAAGTACTAGAGTTATCTGTATTGTCCACATTTTAGCTGAGAAGCAGAAACAGAGACAACCACCGTTCTGCAAAAAAAAATCTCCGGTTGCCGGAAAAAAACAAACGGAATAACTAATCAGAGAGGCTTGCATCCGTCGGCTCAGAAGATACATTTCACAACGAACAGAGTTCAAGCAGAGGAGATGGCGAAGAGGACACACTTGCTTTACAGGCATGGACTCTTCATCTGTTGCGTTTAGTTCTAATGGTTACACTGCCTTGAATAGTTTAGCTCGAAGCTTGAACCGGTTGCATCCGGGTAAATTCATGTTAAGTCACAGATTAACTATTGTTATTAAGCAAATGTTTATGAATAGGTTATAGATTCAGGAATCTTAAGTTATAAGTACTACATTTAAAAAAAATTACATGTCTCTCTGTTTTTAGATTTGATCACTTTAGTTCTTGGGAATGATTTCAGAATCTAATTTTTACAATGATATTATAATAGTTTTGTTTCTCTTATTATTCTTATGACCAGGAAGTTGAGGTTAGGAATCAACAATGGTGGTCCGGTTTTGGTTTGTTAAGAGAGAAAGTAATACTTTTTGTAAGTACTATGTGAGACCGCATATAGGAAGATAAAAATAAGATCGGGGCCATGGCCCATGATTGAGTTATGTCTTGGAGTAATGTTTGTGTAGAGTTAGAAGAGAGCATCTTCATCAAGTGTGGTTTGTTTTATTAAACATTTGGTGGTTGAGACTGCATTCTTCAAGTCTTATCTTATTGCCCTTTTTCTTAATAACATATGCTTCTATAGTAACTGTTTCTATTTGTTGTCCCCGTAAATATTTGTGTTGTCATCATCATTGGTTTGTTGACTTTAATAGGGGTTTATAGCAACAACTAGGTTTTACCTTCAGTTCTCCTATTAATCGAATCAATATATGTTTATTTAGGATCAAGCCGAAATTTTTTATTTTTAACTTTCTAACTATCACTTAACGGTTAGTTCTTTACCTAAACCCATGATTCTTAACCAATGTATGGAACTACTATAACATTTATGTATGCATCTTCAGTCACAGTCGGACAGCAAACATGAAGCTGCCAACGCGTATGAAGCTTCTAAATGCTACAAGAAACTGAACCCAAATGGTATGTAGAGATAACTCGGGAATTTTTTCCTATCATATATAGCCAAAAGCCACTCTTTTGGAGTGAGAGTCTCAGTAATATGAGTGCCTACTGCTTGAGTTTTGATTCATTTTGTATATAGAAACTTTGTTTTGTCTCTTATTATTGTTTGTTTCTAATGATTCTAGATATGGGGTTATGTAGTGTGTTCAGAACGAGAACAAATTGAGGTATATGTAAGTTGCGTCTAAGATCATGTTTCACAGTGGTTTGACAAGACATGAACCCAGATCTCTACTCTCAGTCTTATTGAGCAGTATCCCTCAACATCATGAAGTGAACCAGGAACTCACAGTCTCAAGGAGCCAACATAACCAAACTGATAAGGATGAAAGAAGCCAATCATCATCAAGGTTTAACAATTACTCAGTCGAGACACTTAAAATCTCTTTCGTTTGATTATACAAGGTATGTTGCCAACCTGAGTTTTTTTTATCTTTTTGTAATGAGAAGTCTGGAAGAAGTTAACTTTAGGAAGGTCAACAAGTAGGGCCGCCAGAGGCTAAATGGATTACTAACACAGTTATGAAGCAACACAAAAGTAGATTCTGAAGCCGGTGCAAGCGGGAGATATTTTGCTGGCTGGAAAAAGCTTCATATTTCAATGCACGAATAGGGAATGTTAATAGATCGCCCCCGTCAAAGTATAATTGAGCTGGCGTTGTTGATGGAAGAGATGAGGAGGAGAAGTAGGCATCATAATATTAGAGATGATATTATGTAAGGTACCAAATGTATCAAGTTTTAGATTCTATGATAAAAAGATCTATCATCTTGGTATTAAAAAGTTTTATGACATGTACGAATGTATAACCCTCATGTTAATTTTATTTTCGGGAGAATATGTACAAACGTTTCATCTTAGCAATTTGTGTAGTATGAAATGCATCCCAAAAGACATATTGATGTCTATCCAAGCATGATTTCTGCAAGGGAAGTCATGTTAATGCTCTTCCAATATCTTCTGTTACTGCAGCATGCTTTGTTTGGTATAATAAGACCTGCAAAAAGTAAAACTAACGCTAAGTTTTGATATTGAAAAATCGGCAAACCCCATATCGAATAGATAGGTTGAGACCATTTTTACCATATCTAGAGGGCTTCGCAACCATATCTTGAGGGCTTCGCAACCATATCAAACAAAAGAAGAAAAAATGAAGGTGAATTTGAGTACAGGAAATAAAAAATTATGAAAAATTTGAGTAAAAGAAATTAAATTTAATAATCTATCTAATACAACCTAAGTACAAAAATCTTATCCGAAAGTAATCACATAAAAACAACAACAACCAAATGTACTCTAAAAATTAACAATATTATGGTTTAAAATTAAATCATAGTCAGTTTGGATGATATGGTTTACTCGATAGAAACTTTAATAAGTGTGTATATTGTTAAACAATCAATTTTAGATTGTTATACTACCTAACTAATTTTATAAAAATAAATAAATCGATTCACTTTATAGATTAACTACACCAATAAGTTCAAAAGAATGTATAAGAGAAAAGAAAAGTATCAACATGTTCAAAAACAAATGAATAAAAGGAGAAATAATCCATGAATTTATATATTGAATTTAAAATGTAATTTCAAGTAATTTTATTTCACTTAATTTTATAGTAAAGGTATAGAAAAATCAAAAAAATCTACCATAATTATATTAATGAAAAAGAAAAATTTCTTATTACTTTTTCAAACCTTTGAATCTTAATAAGAACAACAAAACAAATAGTGAAGATTAATAAGCATATAAAATATTTTTACAAATGTATTAAAATTTAAGATAATTTATTTGTATTTGCTTACCCGCTCGTAGGGCGGGTTTAACCCTAGTATAGAGTATAAATGTGTAGGAAATAGTGAAGTAATTGGGCTTTCGTGATTTCTGAAAGCCGAATAAATACTTTCATGATTTAAAATTTAGGTATATTTAATCCTTAACGGGGCCGACTAATTGGTTAAATTGGCCGAGTAATTGATTTCCAATTTTGTTGGCCGATCATGCTAAAATCGTTTCGTATTGCGATTATACAGACCAAAACAATAAATAGAATTTTGTTATTATTATTTTAAGCTAGAGTAATCAGGCCGTCTATACCTGCAATAAATCGAAACTAGGCAAATACCCCTTCACTGTTCGGTATACTGTTCAAAACTCAATATTCCGCCGTTGCCCCTACCAAGCTATAACCTATGATATCCTATAGGATATACTTGTGTCAGAACCTTTAACGATACCAGCACACATAAATGCTTACTCATCACTCTATACACTGGTTTATAAGGGATTCTGTTTATAACGCTATAGAAAGATAATAGTAGATATAACAAAATATTAAAAAAACAATCAAGAAATTGGTGTGAAAAAAAAACAATTTTTTTTTTAAATTATACAGAGGTATCCTGGTCCCACAGAAGTGATCCAGACTAGTCACGTATTACCACGTATCGGTCCTCTGTCCCTGGCGATGCCGAAATGTTAAATCCCCAGTGACAAGGATTCGATTCCAGGTGGCGGTACTCACAACTGTAAGCCATTTACCACTAGAGATAGAAGCCCCGTGAAAAGAAAATTATGTTAAGGAAAAAAAAAAAAAACAATTATTCTCTCTACTCTATGTAAGTCATCTCCCTTTCTCCCGCAAAACGGATTTACAGTGCCCTCAAGCACCATCTGTGAAATATTGTCTAACAATATTATTTTTTCCTTGTTGATGTCTGAATTACAGCTACCTGAGAAAATCTTCCTAAGGTAAAATCATTATCTTTAAGCTCAGATAGCACCTTAGAGAATCAATATCTCCTTCTAAACTCCACTTTGTATTGAATAAGCCTCTCTTAAATAGGGTACTTACATTGTGGGTGAAGACATCGAAACAATTTCCGAGGAAGCGTCCGACAGCCCCACTAATCCGCCGACTTTACATGCATATGTTTTGGGAGGCTGCTTCGAAGACAATGTGGTGAGTAACATTTTTAATAACATATATTATTTATTTTTATGTTGTAAGAAATATCTTAACGATTAACATTAAGCTTAGATGGCAGTATGGCACCTAAGGTAAAATCAGATGGAACCTCATATCTTTAGGCTATAGGTCATTAAAGCTTGGGTAATGTAGGTGGTTTTGTCACTAACAATAGAGTATTCTCCTTGATAACCCGCACCTAATGTAGTAGATTTTACAATTTCTTGTACAGCTAATACATTACTTTTTCTTGTGTTAATAACTTAACCTGTAACATCTAGCATAGTGAATTAACTTTTACGATAACAACTAACTTCAACGTGTATATATGTTAAGCAAACCCTTGCAATGATTAATTTAAGAACATCATACTAATTGATTATATGATCAATACGATTTGGCTTTTGAATCTTCGTAGGTTATGGATGCTCTTATGTCTACACCAGATGCGATCTTTTGATGATAATTGGCGACGCTGCCGCACCATCCCACCCTTGGTGAAGCCGATGATGGGTGACATGATTAGAATTGAACGAAGTCTATGTTGGTTTGTGGACTTACTGCTAACTATCTAATCCGAATGAGGAACGAGAATAAGTAGAAAGAAAAAGAAACCAAAGAGAAGAAGGAAAGAGACAATGTTCCGAAAACAACTGACTGTGTGTGTCTACTAATATAATGCTTTAAACAATTAGAATATATCAATCTTATTACGTGTTAATGTACTTAATTACTAAATTGGACAAACAAAATTTGAAGGTGTTTCCCCACTAATATCAAACAACATTTAACCTATCTCAAACACAATAATTACTAAAACTAAGTTACTACAAAACTCATTATTTCCATAATACTGAATTATATAAAGTAACATCTGAAAATGTATGCAACATCTAACATCAGTTCTAACACCAATGTTTTTAAAACCGGACCGACCCGATGGTTGGACCGGGTTCGACCGTGAACCGGTTATATAGCCGGGTTGGTCTAGTAATTGGTTCGACCATGAACCGGCCACATAGCCGGATTATATTTCAAAGTTATTAAACTAATAAAAACCACTAAAACTATCGAAAATCTATAAATCATCCATATAAACAAGAAACTAATTTATATTTATAATATTTTATGTTCAAAATTGATTTATATTTTAACTATGCATTATGTTTACTAATATTACTTTTATATTTACATACTAAAAAAATATTAAACCATATTATTGAATCAGGTTTGATCCGGTCGAACCATATTGAACCGTGATCCAAAATATTTTCGGTTTAATTTCCGGTCCGGTTTTAAAAACACTGTGTAACACCAAACACTATATGTAGCTCTCAATAATAACGTGAGATGATGGTACAACATATTTAAATTATGATGATATAATTAAATAAAATAGCATCTAACAAAATATGTCACATCTAACATCGAATGTAACACCTAATACCATTTACACCTAATACCATTTGTAGCTTCCATTAAAAATATAAAGGTACACACATTTAAATTGCTAAGATATAGTTACACAATTAACATCTAACTATTTTCTATAATAAATGTTGTAACATATAACACTATAGTACTATACCATATTGGACTTAACTTCTACACCATTAGGGCATCATTAACTCCGGTCTCTTAGCCGAAGTTTTTAACTCATGATTTGGCATTTTTTTATTTTATTTTATTTATTTTACACTTTTCGGCTAAGAGACGGGTTATTATATTTCTTATTTAAGAGACGGTTCTTAACTTTTCTTAGTTAAAATCTAAGAAAAGGTAAAAACCGTCTCTTGATCGAAGTTAAGAATCCTAGTTAAAAGACTGAGGTTAATCATGGTCTTAGCTTCGTAGGTGATTAAAGTTCGATTTTAATATATTTGATATGTACTTTAATACAAAAGGATGATGAGGCATACAACAGTTTTTGGTAGGATCTATATTTTTTTGTATTTTCAGCATAAGCAATGTTTAACATATTTGTTTCCTAAAGTCCATATAATGATAAGTACATAAACCTACGTGTACAACAATTCAAATGTGTGGTTTACAATACCTCTACCAGACCTACAAAATGAACAGAGACCTACAAAATCAAAAGGTTTCTCTCCCAGGCACTTTTTCCGAGGGGATCTTTAACCACTAGTTTCTTAGTTGCTCGGTGAAGTTGACATCTCTTTTTTGGCTAAAAGACACCTACTTCTGTACTTCCTTTTTCGAATTGTCGTCCCTTTGGAGAATTATTCCCGGGGTAAAAGCCGTTACTGGTCCTTGCACACCGGGTTCTTCCCCCGACCCTGTCGGAGGGACCGCCTTCTCCGGTCTTTTTTACCGGTGAAGTCCATGGAAGCGAGGTCCTTTGGTTCTTCTAGACTAGCCTAAGATTTGGAGCTCCAAAGTGAAAGTTTAAGGTCGCTGCTTCAGTTTCTCTCCCTCTTCACGGTGCAAGCTTTCCTGAATCTTCTCACCGTTTTTGATTTAAAGAGTTGAAGTTTTAGCGGTTCCTGTCTGACGTTACCCACGACTTTACTACAGTTTGTAGTTTACGTTTATTTACATCACGCAAGCTAGCTTGGCTTTGTCTAAGGATGCCTCACCGCTACTCAAGAACTGACAGAGGAAAAGCAAAATCTGATAGTTTTCCTCTGCGGAAACCACTAGTCCGGGTTCCAGACTCCGACGTTTCCGAACTCATAGACCGCAACAAACTTACCCTCATTGGGCGAGTTACAAACCCAGTTATCCAGAAGACAAGAGCGCTTGTGGACTTTTTCTTACAACACTGGCATGTTCTGGGCAGAGTTACGGGTAGGGACTTAGGTCCTTCGCTGTTCCAATTCAGCTTTGAGTCTGAACATGATCTACAGACTATACTCTCTAAGGCTCCTTTCCATTTCAAAAGATGGATGTTTATCCTCCAACGCTGGGAACCGGTTATCTCTGATACCTTCCCAGCTCACATTCCTTTTTGGATAACTGTACATGGTATTCCCCTCCATTATTGGAAGGATGAAACCATTGAAGCTATTGGGAAGGCTCTGGGAAATATTGAAGATCGCGATGTGAACAAAGCAAGACTGAGAGTCCTGATTAATGGGTTAGAGCCTCTCTTTATGAAGATGGACCTCCAACTCCCCTCCCGTGAAATCGTTGAAGTGGAACTGGAGTATGAGAAAATAGAGAATCATTGCTTCTATTGCAAGGCTCTTACTCATGAGGAAGGAAATTGTCTGCACCGTTCCTCATCTCGGTCCCAGGATGATGGAAAGAGACCTCTTGGTATTACTCAGCAAAATACTTTAGAGAGGATTGGAGAAGCAAGAAGACGCCAAGATGATAGGAAGACTGCTCGCCAATTCAACTCCTCTCACTATGGGGATGTACGTTGGACTAACACCAGAAATAATAACTGGAGAGCAGATACTGCACCATCTAAGGAAACAATATCTCTTGGAGGTATGGATAGGAGTTCCGGCTTTGAGGAGAATCAAAGACGTTTTGATGATAGGCGCCTTCAGAGGGAGTCGTCCCAAAGAGACCTCTCAGCAACATGGGTTCCGCGTGAGGGGAGAACGCTATCTACTAGAGTACACAACTCACAAGGGAGATCTCAGCCTATGGCTACACCCCCAAGAGAGAGACACAGATCCCTCCCTAGAGAGGCATCATCAAAATCAATCCACTCCCCTGCAACGCGGTCCCTGCCGGGTGTAGCAAGTGGTAACATGGCTACGCGCCTCTCGAGCCCAAGGGGAAGTCGAGTCTCTAGTGAAGAGAGACTCTCTGCTAAAAGTCGTCTATCTGTTCAGACACGTAGAACCAGTAATGTTGAAGCCATTGATCTTCCTCTGCACCACGATCAAGCTGATCAGAATGCCGAGGATTCTTTGCAACCACTAGCGCTTTACTCTATTACTCGCCCGTCGAGTTCAAATGTTTTTGAGTATGGTAGGTTGGGACCTTGTGAAAGATCACCAATCCGAACCCTCAGTGAAGACAGATTACATGTTTCCTTGAGAATTGGTCCCTTAAACGGTGATGGAACTGAGGAAAGCGATGATAGCGCTGGTTTACATCTTCACGATGTTGTTTCTGCGAAGGCAGCTGGTAAGCGTATTGCATCTACTTCTCTTGGAATGAAACGAGTTGCCAGGAGCCCAAACCAAGGTATTCCTTTGAAGAGAAGACGTACCACTAAAATCCATAGCTCACCTCGCCGGAAGCTGATGCTTGATGCTATTACAACTGGAGGAAGGAGAGGAAAAAAGACAATTGCAGCCAAATCAACAGCTGCGATTATTCCAGCGATGGTGAGGAAGGAGAAGGATTTTCATCCTCTCCAAAAACCTCTTCCTTAGCATGCGTAAGCTGGAACTGTCAGGGTATTGGGAGCACCTTGACAGTCCAGCGAATTCGGGAATTCCGCAAGCGAATTTCCCCAGCAGTTCTCTTTCTCATGGAGACGAAAAATCAGGATGAAGCTCTTCTAAAACACTTCAGGAAGTCGAATCTCACCAATCACTTCACTGTCCCGCCGGTGGGTTTGGCAGGAGGCCTTTCTCTGTCTTGGCGAGATGATATCAAGGTTAATATTTTATACTCTTCTCCCAATATTATTGATACTCGCATTGAAGCACAAGGAACGTTTAGTTTCGTCTCCTTCATCTATGGCGCTCCAAACCCAGCGGATCGACCAGCCTTTTGGAGTAAACTCACGGAGATGGGAGTAGATAGAGAGGAGGCTTGGTTACTAACATGAGACTTTAATGACCTCCTTGATAATTCCGAGAAAGTTGGTGGTCCTGTCCGATGGGAAGGATCCTTCTTATCCTTTAGAAGCTTTGTTTCCCAGATGGGCCTTTGGGATCTCCAGCACTCGGGAAATCATCTATCTTGGAGAGGAACGCGATATAACCATTTTATCCAGTCAAGGCTTGATCGGGCCATGGCAAATTGTTCCTGGTTTGAGCGTTTCCCGGCAGGTCGATGCGAGTATTTACGTTTTGAAGGCTCGGATCATCGGCCCATAGTGGTCCTTTTTGATGTGGCTAGGAAAGTGAAGAAAGGACTGTTCAGGTTTGATGGTCGTTTAAAAGATAAGCCAGAGATCAGGGAGCTGGTCAAGGAACAATGGCAGCAAGACCCTCTGGAGTCAGTTTTTAAAAAGCTCGGTAACATTAGACACAATATCATCCGCTGGACACGGGAGCAGAATATTAACAGCAACCTGAAGATTCAGTCGACACAACAAGACCTGGAACAGGCGTTGTCTAGTTCTATCCCAGACGCTGCCCTCATTAGTGCTCTCACGGCGGAACTAGAGAATGCCTACAAGGAAGAGGAGAGCTATTGGCGCCAACGAAGCCGGATCTTATGGCTTCAGTGCGGGGATCGCAACACTAGTTATTTTCATGCTGCAACTCGGGGCAGAAGAGCTATCAATAACTTCTCAGTCATGGAAAATCTCGAAGGCAAGGCGTTTTTCAAGGAGGAAGAGATAGTGCGTTGTGTCTCAGAGTACTATTCACGCATCTTCACCGAAAAAATGTCTGACTCCTCTCTTGTGGTTCATGAAGGAATTTCCCCTCTAGTTACCACGGAGATGAATGATACATTAGTTTCTCCCCCCACCGCTCTGGAGATAAAGGAAGCTTTGTTTTCGATCCATCCCGAAAAGGCTCCGGGGCCTGACGGTTTCTCGGCTAACTTCTACCAAACCTTTTGGGATATACTAGGAACCGAAGTCATTGAGGACATCAAACATTTCTTCACAACCGGTGTGCTGGACCCTAGACAGAACGAGACGCATGTTCGTCTTATAGCCAAGGTTACGGGACAAAGAAAGGTGGCGGATTACCGTCCGATTGCGCTCTGCTCCACCTACTATAAGATCATCGCAAAGCTCTTAACCAGGAGACTTCAACCCTTGCTCCCAGAGTTGATTGCCGAGCACCAATCAGCATTTGTTAAGGGACGGGCGATCTCGGATAATGTTCTAATAACTCATGAGATACTGCATTATCTCCAACACTCTAAGGCTAAAGTTCGATGTAGCATGGCGATCAAAACCGATATGAGCAAGGCTTATGACCGGATCGAATGGGGCTTTCTGCGCAATGTTCTTATCCGCTTTGGCTTTCATGAGACATGGGTCTCGTGGATCATGACTTGCGTTACCTCTGTTTCGTATTCTTATCTGATCAACGGAGCCGCGCAAGGGAAAGTTATCCCGTCTAGAGGGATTAGACAAGGCGATCCTCTCTCCCCTTACCTCTTCATCTTATGTACGGAGGTTTTATCGGGCCTATGCAAAAAAGCACAGTTACAAGGAGATGTGGTGGGCGTTAAGGTGGCCCGAAACTGTCCTGCTATTAACCATTTACTATTCGCAGACGACACTATGTTCTTTAGTAGTACGGACCCGAGGAGTTGTGCTTCCCTCATTGCTATTCTAAAGAAATATGAGGAGGCCTCGGGACAGGTTATAAATTTGGATAAATCAGCGATCACGTTCTCGTCAAAGACCCCGGGAGAAGCGAGACGCAGAGTTCGAGAGCAGCTACAGATTCTAAATGAGGGAGGTATCGGAAAGTATTTGGGACTGCCGGAGCATTTTGGCCGGAAGAAACGCGACATTTTTGCCTCCTTGGTGGACCGTATTCGACAAAGATCCCATAGCTGGACGTCAAGGTTCCTGTCGGGTGCTGGCAAATTAATCCTTTTGAAGACTGTCTTAACAGCTATGCCTACTTACTCAATGTCTTGCTTCAAACTGCCGTTGTCTTTATGCAAACAGATTCAATCTGTACTGACACGGTTCTGGTGGGATGTCTCCCCGGATGTTAGGAAGATGTGTTGGGTCTCGTGGCGAAAACTGACCAAACCTAAGGGGGCAGGAGGCTTGGGTTTTAGAGAAATTGTTCAGTTCAATGATGCCTTGTTGGCAAAACTCTCTTGGAGAGTGCTGCAAAACCCGAACTCGTTGCTATCTAGAACTTTGCTGGGGAAGTATTGTATTCATGATACCTTCCTGGAAGTTCAAGCCCCTTCCTCGGTTTCCCATGGATGGAGAGGGATTCTAGTTGGTCGAGATTTATTAACAAAAGGGTTAGGATGGGCTTTGGGGTCAGGAAGGAGTGTTCCGGTGTGGAGGGAACCCTGGCTCTCAACTGATGAGCCTCTGGCTATTATAGGTCCTCCAACTTTTGCTACCAGGAATTGGTGTGTGGACAGCTTGATACTTCCTGGAACTAATGAGTGGAATTTTGCTGAGATTCGAAGAGTAGTCCCTCATTACGAGAAGCTCATTCGGGTGTTGATCCCTAGTGCTTTGGCTGCTCCAGATGAAAGAGTTTGGCTTCATAATGCCTCAGGAGTTTACACTACCAAATCTGGTTACGCCATTGCCAAGCTCTTCAATGGAACGCCAGCTGATCTTGCCTTTAACTGGAAGAAATGTGTATGGCAAGTGGACACATCCCCAAAGATTAGACATTTGCTGTGGAAAGCTAACAATGGAGCGCTGCCGGTTGGATCTGTCTTGGAAAACAGAGGACTGGCGGCGAATATTCGGTGTAAACGGTGTGATGAGATCGAAACAGAGCTCCATGTGCTCTTCACCTGCCCTTATGCGGTTAAAGTCTGGGAACTGGCCCCTTGCGTGTTCAAGCCTACTAGTGACAACACTGATACGATCGCACTCCTCCTTCAACACTGTAGGAAGATGATCTCGCTCCCACCTACTGGTCTAGGATCCACCCCCCTTTATCCTTGGATCCTTTGGGTGCTTTGGACTAATAGGAATAGGAATGTGTTTGAGAACAGAGTGTTTTCAGAGGAGGAATCAATCCTCAAAGCTATACAGGATGCTCGAGCCTGGAAGGCGGCTCAAACAATTGTTAAAAAGCCTTCCTTACCACAGTGTGTGGTCCAGCTACCTTGTGCTCATGTATCTAACTCCTATACTTGGTCTGTGTTTTCTGATGCAGCTTGGGAGTCGACCTCTGGTAACTGCGGTATGGGTTGGCTACTTTGTGATGCGAGCAACTCCACTATCGACAGCTCCTCCTCTCACCGGCGCTTTGTTCCTTCGGCTCTGGTGGCTGAAGCTTTGGCGGTTAAAGCTGCACTGTCAGCTGCAGTTTCTTCTCATGTCAGTTGCATCAATGTATTCTCTGATTCCAAGAATCTCATTTCGCTTTTGAAGTCTCAAGGGCAGGATGTGGTTCTGAAAGGTTTGCTCCATGACATTGTTATGTTAGCTAAATCTTTCAATTCTATCTCCTTTTGTTATCTCCCGCGTTTAGCAAATGTTTTTTGCTGATTCCCTTGCGAAAGCAGGCCTGTACTCGCTGTCTTCAGCCGCTACCTTTGTCGATTAATTATTATCTAATGCATTCTGGTTTGACAAAAAAAAAAAAAAATGAACAGAGACCTATGCTATTGAAGGGGATATGTATATTTACCAATCGATCATCTCTGTTCTGACGTGTACACAAGGCAAGGGCAATTTAGGAAGCTCAGTTAAAATTGCTACAGAGAAATAAAGGTTTTGAGCGTGTGTGGGTAGATATTTAATATTGGATGGTTTCGTGTTTATTAGCCTAATTCTCTCTTTAAACTATATATATAGAAACAAATTATTATATAGTTTAATGTATCAAAATATGATTTTTACAATATGTTTAAGATGAGCGAGAACAAACTCTTAGACCATCTGCAACCGTGGATTCGGTAAAGAATCCTTTAAAAATTTATTTTTTTTATTTTTTTTTATTATTATTTATTTTTCAACAAAAAAAAAAAAAAGATAACCAATGGCAAATCGCCACTTAACAGCGGGATCCGCAAACAGTGATAATATTTCTCACGGATTGATCCTTGTATAAGAATAAGAAAAGGCTAATCCTTAATATAGTGTGGAACCCATCAAATTTTTAATAATTTTTTACCTAGGTTTTGGAGCTAAGAGGTTTCATTGCAGATGCCCTAAAGCCCGCTTGGATTGGACAAATGCGTAGAAGAGTTTTGTCAGAAATTTTGTTTTTGCCAAAATAGAACAAAAAAACACAATTTTTATTCCCTGTATAAACTCAACCTTAATTTGTCTCTATGGTATAATAAAGGTTTTATAAAAATGAGTGTATCTTCTATCATATTTGTTTTTAATTTTAAACTATTAAAATAAATTAAAAAATCACATAAACCATATAATACAATTTATTTTTTCATGTATATTTTATATTTTGAATTTTTTTTAAAGATTATAAATGACTAAACTGTTAAAATTCTCACACTGAAATTTTATGATTCATAGTTTAAAATTTTTGTTATGACAAGGTACAAATGATTACAAAATCATATAAGTAGAAAGTCCATTTAATAAGAATTAAGAATAAGATATATATATATATCATTTTTAATTAAACTATATAGCATATAAAAATACATAAATATCTTAGTTTCGAAATTTACTTTGAATTTTTTTTTTGACAAAATCTTTGAAAATTAAAAAATTACTAAAAATATTAATTTCACAATGAAAATTTTGTTATCAGTAATTTAAAGTTTTTGTTATAAAAGATAAAATTGATCAAAAAACCATATGAGTTGAAAACATCATTTAAAGATATTGCGTCGCTCCAAATGCCTGCTTCGTATCTTCGTATTGCGTGCGGGTTACGGACCTCGCTCCATCTTGGTCGCTCTGACTCTCGAAAGTCGTCGACGAGGTGTTAGTTCAGAGCGGGTGCCTAACCCCGCTGCAGGATGTCGCGATGCCTTTGTTTCGTCTGGAGCGGGTGTCGTAGGTCGCTCCCGTTACCCGCTCTGGTGCTCTACTCGCTCAAACAACAATTTCCACTCCCTTTTTTATCCCAAATGCTTCCAAGTACTTCCAAAAACTCCAATGGACACTCCAACACCTGATAAAAACTTATGCAATGCAAAAAGGAAACTAAAATGCATAATCCCTAATCTAAATGACCAAAACATGCAAGAATGAAGAGTTAAAACAATGCAAATGTGCAAGATATCGATATCTCACCAAATGCATATTGTTCTCACTGGTCAAGTGTCCCTCAAATCCCAAGTTAATTTAAGTTCTCACTGCATAATTTGACGTGTCTCACTGGAAGATAAATATAAATTTTCGAGAGTAGTTTTTTCATTTTGTCTCCTAAAATCACATATTTGGTGACAAAGTTTCAAATCACATACTTGGTGAGAATGATTTAAATGCTCTTATCGATGATGATATATGAGAAGTTTGATTTCTCACAAAATTGGTTATTGTCTTTAAGTGAACGAAGTTTTGAATTTGCTTTCATGCTTTCTTTCATGCTCTATAGCGAAATTACAAATCGATTTGTGATGGTGACGAAGTTTGAATTAATATTATGATTATCTTACGACCATGCTGCATATTGATAGTTTCAAGAGTATGGCATTATTTTCTTAATCGATCGTTAATATAGTTTGAACTCGGACTGTTTTTATGTTAAAGTTATTTAATTTTCCTAGAGAATAAATTATTAGTATATAGTTTGTCCAAAATCATTGTAAAATTGCCACATAAACAATAAGAAGAGGTTAAGTGTTGACACCTCAACAAGTTCATTTTGTAATTAAAACAAAATTAAGATTACAACTTTTAAAAAAAAATGGTCAAATAATATATAGGAAATATTTCTTTTTCTACTAACGTCCTTATTAATAAGTAATCAATGGCTAACTACGTATTTTCAAAAATAGATTTGATTATTCACTATATAAAGTGAACACATTTATATTGAATATGATTGCTTTCATCTTATTCTCAAATAGAAAAAGCCAAAATATTGTAATAGAACAAAAAGAGGATAATAGTTTTAATCAAGTTGTTTTGGTCTAGTGGTATAGGAGCTCCAGCTGGAGTGTCCGCTCCTGGGTTCGAACCTTGACCACTGCGAAATTTACATGTGGGCTGCAGCATCCGAGACCGAAGACCGTTACACGGTGAGCTACATGGTGACGCCCTGGCAGCGTCCATGCTCACTTCGGTCTCTAGTCTGGACCATTTCGGTGGGACCAAGATACTTGGTTAGTAAAAAAAAAAAAAAAAAAAAAAGTTGTAACAAAATGATTATACAAAAGATTCCAGACTTTGCGTTTTCTTGTTTGTGAGGGGCGAAGGCTTCAAGCAACTTCTACTCAAGCCATCATCACCTTTAACCTTGGCGCTAGAACGCCTCCTGAAACTGATGACGTGTATGAGTCGGCCAATCCGTTTGCTCCACGTCAACAGAGGCCGTTGCATTAGCCGAAGAATAATCTCCTTCTTCGTGATATGTTGATATTGATGATCACATGAAGCCGTGGAATGTTCAAGCTGGTAACTTTCTTTTTCCTTTTCCCATGAAGTTGTTCCGTTGTTTTCGAAATTAATCGAAATGAATGAATCTATAGACATTTGAACAAATTAGTTAAGCCACCTTGTAAGACTTGATCAATAATCTAAAATATTTGGTTGAAAAAAAACTATTTATAAATTTTATATTACCAGTATCTAACCCATGGACGGATAATTTTAACATTCTATGTAAAGCAGTTAACACTCTAACAAGGACTTTTTTTTTATTTTTTAGTCTGTTTATACATACAGAATACTTTCAAAATAAATGAAGATATGATGTGAATAAAAGTTTAAAATGATAAATTTAGAAAAGCCATGTTTTGATAAATTTGCTTTAGATATTAAAAACGAATGGATCGGCCCTGTATATGAGTTAATGTTAAATAAATGGAACAACAAGTTTATTATATGTCAATTCTCAAAAAGTATATTACATTTTACCTTCTGGACTGATGATGGAGTTGGCTCGATGATCAGAATTGTGGTGTCGCAGTTGGAAGGAGCCAAGGAACGAGAAGAGTCTGATGTTTTTCTTCTTGGAAGATTTTTGGGAATTTATTTTCGGTTCTTGGATGGTATGGTAGGAAGGAGAAGGAGATGGAGCGTGTCTTCTCTGTAAATAAGCCAAGACTAGCAGCCTCTCGTTGAGACAGATAGGACACACACCTTCAACAAAATCTATTGGATGGATGTTACAAGAAGATGTTGAGCTTTGGTTCTGTCCTTTCATGACTTATCAACGAGAGAGGGAAAGAGGGAGAGAAAGAGAGAGCAGTCGATGAGTGTGTTTGTTCAGAAACTTGGTCCTGCATCTGCTTAAGATGTTGAGAAGCACAATGTGAGTGTGGTGTCTGGATATATAGTTTAATGGGCTGTCACTGTATATCAGTGGAACGATTTAGAAATATTAGATAATAATCTGATATTTAAATTGATTGATTCGAAATATTGACATGATTGGTAATCATTACTATAGCTATTACTTATTAGGAAAGTAATAAAGAAAAACCTGTATGTGTCGTTAAATATTCTTCAAGTATATCTGGACTTCCATGTATGACAAACCCGTATGAATTTAGCTTTAAATAATTGAGAAGTGCGAACTAAACGTGTAGATGCTAACGGCGGATTTTGGCGGATTTTGATGAATAGTTAGATATATTTTTGGTTGATTTAAAATCAGAAAATTGATAAAATCATTGAAAATATATTTTATTAAAAATAACAAAAATAGTAAATGGTATAATATATCGGTAGTGTAGATAATAAATACATGTGATCAATATCTATGAATTTGATTGTTCTATATATTTTTTTTTCCATCTATTATTATTATTATTTTTGATGGGTCAAAATAATGACCCCTACAAAACATAAAAGCCCGATGGACAGACTAAAGAAACCATATGGGTCAAAAGCCCAAAAACATTAACCTGAACCCGGCGCCCCAAAAATCCGACGCCATAAACCCAACACCCCAAGCCCACTAGGCTTTACCCCATGCACGTGTCGACTAGATAACAGGACCAAAACACGTGTTGGACTCCTCACCGATGAGGAACACGTGTTTTACGACATCTCCACCTTCACCGCTTCGAGATTCGTCGCCGGAGTCACCGGCGTTCACCGTAGAATCACCGGAAAAAAACCCCGCGCCACGAACCCAACGACCCAGTCGAAATCTCCTCCATCTCCCAGAGAATCAAGGCGCGACCAAACTCCGCCCTCAAACACACCAAACCCTTAACTAGGCCGATCAACTAGAGCACCCTCGTAGAAGTTCAAACCATAGATCTACGCTTCCAGAAAAACAATCATCTACGATCGATCCAAGAACAACCAACATGGAGTCTCAAATCGAGAGTCGATTGAGCAAAGAGAGAACAAAAGCATAGATTGGAAACCGGGAAAAGCCGGCGAAAACGGTGCTGTCAGAGCCACCGCTTCCCGGAAGCGAAAGCCGACGAATCCGGTGCTGGCGGAGCCACCGATCCTCGGAACCCAAAGCGGACGACGACGGTGTAGAGAAATCACCACCTCCCAGAAATCAACCCGATAGAAACAAAGTTAGAATAACTTCGGCTGAGGTTCATCTCATCCTTCCTCTGTGTCGGATCGAGAAGAGAGGACAGAGCTGAAGGAGAGAGACTTCGCAAGTTTACGTAATAAATTGATTGTTCTATATATTCGGGTATGATTCGTGATATTTTTATTTATATAATGAAAAAATAATTGTTGATTACATGAAATATTAGCCATCACATGACTAACCATGATGACTAAACTAATGTATATCTAGTTACACGAATTATATGTTATGCATGACAACATCCCTCAACTTAATGATGTTATGTAGTTAAAATTACGAATTTAATTTTGCTCATCCAAAAACTGACGTAGATGTCTGAGACCGTTTAAATATCTCGTTTATCAATTAAAATATAACTGACATGGCCGTAATTTAACTAAATGCGTAATAATATTTTAACTAAATGCGTAATGATATGTTAACTAAATGCGCAATGATATTTTAATTTAACTAAATGCGTAATGATATTTTAATTTAACTAAATGCGTAATTTAACTAAATGCGTAATGATATTTTAACCCACGTTTTAAATGCGTAATAATATTTTTAACAAAATCTAATTCACAAAATCAATGTGTTTTAATATTTTCTAATAAGTAGTGTTTTAACACTTTTATTTTAGTGTATTTCAAAAATATATAATAATATTATTTTATTTATATTAAATATGAAATTTATATAAGATATTAGGGGTGGGCCGGATCCGGATATCTGTGAAATATTATATATTTATATGTATAAAATATTAAAATTAAAATATAACATGATAAAACTAATTTTTATGTATAAATATCAATATATCAAATATCATTATTAATAAAATTTAAAATTTAAAAACTTATAAAAATATGGATCCGGATATCCAGACCTAAAAATCATGATATATAGATCCGGATTTGGTCTTGAAAAATCCAAGATTTTATTATCCGGATCCGGATTCGGACCCCCCGAATATCCTATTTTTAGAGCGGATCTAGAGCAGATCTCAGATCGAATCCGGATCTCTGATAATAATTCCAGGCCTATAAGATATTATGTAATTTCTTTTAAATTATTTTAATCTGTGTTCTTATGAGATTTTAATAAATGTTTTGTAATTTGTTTGATTAATTGTGTGATATATACTTATTTGATATATTTTTAAATAGATGCAATATTTTTTTGAAAATATATATAAAATAATTCATTACTTTAATTAATTTTATACTAAACAAATAAAATGTTAGAGTCAGTAAATTAACATGAAATAATTTTTATAATAAAATTGATCAAATAAGTATATATCACAGAATTAATCAAACGAAGTACATAAATTTTACTAAGAGTTAATAATAAAACAGATTAAAATAATTAAAAACCAAAATTAAATAATATCTTATATAACTTTCAATTACCGCCAGGTACAACATATTTTAATTGATAAAAACGGGAGATTTAAAGGTTTCTGACATCCACATCAATTTTTGGATATATGAAATTAAACTCGTGATGTTAACTACATAACATCATTAAGTTGAGGGATGTTGTCATGCATAATACATACTTCGTGTAGCAAGGTATACATTAGTTTAGTTTGCATAGTTAGCCATGTGATGGCCAACACTTCATGTAGTCAGCAATTATTTTTCCTTAAATAATAAAATAAGATTTGGTATTAGAAAAATAGTTACATATACACAAGTGATTATATTACAATATTATTAACTAAGCATATGTCTTATTTTTAACTGATGATTTTTTATTTTATAATCATGTGTTAGTCACGGTTTATTTCGTGACTAAAATAACCACAAAATGTTTCATGGAAAACTTGGTTTAGTCACGAATTCTTTTTGCCAAAAGCATGGATATTTACTACAAGTTTGTGACTGTTAAAAAATTATACGAACGTAGAGCCACATTTTTCTTGGCTAAAAATTTTGTATTACCACGAAATTTGACTATAAATTTGCTTTATAGTCACGAAAAACGTGCCATAGGCCTTTTTTTACTTGTGATATAAGTTTGGAATATCAGCGATGAATTTTTAGAAGAAATAATTTAAGGAAAGTCAAATTATTTGAATGCAATAAGTGTATGTTGTATCTTACTGGCCCTAAAAGTCCTATAACTAATACGTGCATATATATAAAACATGTTGGATCCAAAAAAAAAAAACATTATGACCCGTTCTTAGAAGTGTAGAAATATTTTTTTTAACAAAATCTAATTTACAATATCAATAAATTTTAATGTTTTTAATAAGTAATGTTTTAAAATTTTTATTTTAATATATTTGAAAACTATATAATTATATATTATTTTATCTTTCTATTATTAAAATATTACATAACTTTTTATCAATTATTTGAATCTGTTTAATTACTAAATTTTAATAAAATATCTGTAATTTGTTTGATTAAATTTTTGATATATACTTATTTGATAATTTTAAATTCAAACTTATCTGATGTTAATTTACTGATTCTAACATTTTATTTGTATAAAACACTTTGATGTTAATTTGTTTTTCATCAAACAGTTATTGTATTACTCAAACTTGAGGTGGTACGGAGAATCAGACCGGAATAGAACAACAAAAGTAGTATAAGTCCCTATGAAAGGATTTTGCAATCTTAGCTAGTGAATCAGACGATACATTTTCAAAACGAGTAATAAAAACAATAGAGAACTGTGTGAATATGTTCTTCAACTTTATAAACTCATTCAGTTCAGTGAAAAAGTTAGGTCATGCTCTAGGGTCTTAAATCATCAAGACTAGATCCTTACACTCGGTGCTAAAATATTGACACTTCAATAGGGTTAGCATGCACTCCATTGTCCATGATAGAGCCTCGAGCTCCGAATGAAGTGGTGAGATTCTTCGCCGTTGGTTCCTTTCTCCCAATAACTGAGTTACTCCTCTTTAGTTTATCCATGTCCACCCAGAGCCACTAAAGAGTGATTCATGTGTCTACGATCTATCTATCATGCATCTCTCATAGATTGTCACTTGTTCAGAAACTTGTGTTTCCACTGGTTCTTCATGCTTATCATTAGTTTCAAACCAAGCATGACATTCTGACTCAGCCTGACAGACATGGGTTCATGTCTATCCCTCTGAATAATTTATCATTTTCCGCTTTCTAAATGTGTCAAATAATCCAAGGGTATGGATCTCTATCCAACTCAAGATCTTCAATATCATTCGTTCGCCAAAATAGATTGTCCATATTTGCGTAATGGCTTACACTGGGAAACAACACTGGTGGAATTGGGGCTGCTGCATGCACTACAAGAAAACACAACTATAGCGACAAAATTTAACGAGGAAAATTAATCCTCGTAAATTTACGTCGATTTTACGAGAATCTTACGAGGATCTTACGAGGAAATTTAAAAGCAACGTTAATTCATCGTAAAATAACAAAGAAACGATTTCGTCGTAAAAACGACGTAACATAACGTTGTTTTTACGAGGAAAGATGGTTTCCTCGTAAGTTCGGCGTAAAAGTAGCGACTACTTTACGAGGAAATATTTTACGTTTACTTAACGAGAAAATTGCGAGTCCACCAACTTTGTAGTTGTAACACGTTTTTTTCGGCTAACTAACTAAATTTCGTCGTAAATTCGTAGTAAAATTTCAACATTCAAAAATTTCCTATAAATATGGACGTTTGAACATCACTTTAAACACACCAACAAGAAAAAAAATAAAAACGTGAAAGAAAAAAAAATGTCGGGCTCCGGAAATATTTTTGAATTGCGGAGATGGATGTATGTGCACAGAGATGCTAACGGGAGAGTGACGAAAGAATACCTCGAAGGGCTGGAGACATTTATGCATCAAGCAGATTCCACACCGCTCGCCCAAGAAAGCG
>NC_027753.1:628072-633981 GCF_000695525.1 Brassica oleracea var. oleracea | reverse complement strand
TTTTACGAAATGTTAAACGCGGCGAATCAACCATTTTACAGTGGTTGTAGAGAAGGTCTCTCTAAATTGTCGTTGGCTGCTAGAATGATGAATATTAAAACTGATCACAATCTACCTGAAAGTTGCATGAATGAATGGGCAGACTTGTTTAAAGAGTATTTGCCGGAAGAAAATTTGTCTGCTGATTCTTATTATGAGATTCAGAAACTTGTTTATAGTCTTGGGTTGCCTTCGGAGATGATAGACGTTTCCATCGACAGTTGCATGATCTACTGGGGAGATGATGAGAAGTTAGAAGAATGTCGATTCTGCAAGAGGCCACGATTCAAGCCGAAAGGACGAGGACGTAATAGGGTACCATACCAAAGGATGTGGTACCTACCAATTACAGACAGATTGAAAAGATTGCATCAATCTGAGCAGACAGCCATAGGGATGAGATGGCATGCCGAGCATACTCAGACGGATGGTGAGATGACTCATCCATCAGATGCAAGAGCCTGGAAACATTTTAACAAAGTACATCCGAATTTCGCTAGCAATAGCCGGAATGTGTACCTCGGATTATGCACAGATGGATTTAGTCCATTTGGAATGTCAGGGAGACAATATTCATTGTGGCCAGTCTTTCTTACGCCATACAACCTGCCACCAGAGATGTGCATGCAACGGGAGTTGCTATTCTTGACCATATTAATACCTCGTCCGAACCATCCAAAAAGGTCTCCGGATGTTTTCCTACAACACTAATAAAAGAGTTGAAGGATTTGTGGTCAACAGGGGTGAGGACGTATGACTGCTCAACGAAGACAAATTTTACGATGCGAGCGATGCTTTTGTGGACCATAAGTGACTTTCCTGCCTATGGGATGTTGTCTGGATGGACTACACATGGGAGATTAGCTTGTCCATATTGTAATGGAACGACATATGCGTTTCAACTGAAGAATGGTAGGAAGACAAGTTGGTTCGATTGTCACCGTTGATTTCTTCCCATTGGCCATCCGTACCGAAGAAACAAGAAATTGTTTAGGCACAAAAGGGTTGTGTGAGACACTCCTCCTCCATATCTAACTGGAGAACAAATTGAAGCACAAATCGACTACTACGGAGCTAACGAAACAGTTCGTTGTGGTAGTAATTGGCATGTCCCCGGTAATATGCCTGATTTTTACTGTGTTCGGCACAACTGGCACAAGAAGAGTATATTTTGTGAGTTGCCATATTGGAAGGATCTTCCCAGGAATATCCACAAGTGACATAGACAGAAGGAAAGATCAACACTTTATTAAGTGCTTGAAGAATCAGGTATTAACTCAAACTTTTATCATCACCATTTGCAGGTTGATCGATCAAACTGTTTCATACATGATATGTATTTCAACATTCTCTTTATTTTCGCAGGTTGATTATAACAACGACGTAGATTACCCTACGTGGTTTCACAAAGTCATTCAAGCTTCACTTGCAAAGGTCACCACATCACAGATGTATTTCACACGGGGCTATACTTTTCACACATATGAGTATGGTAGACAGCGGGCGACCAGTAACTATGGAATATGTGTGAAAGGTGAGACAAATTTCTACGGGATCTTGCAGGAGATTATTGAAGTGGAATTCCCAGGGTTATTGAAGCTGAAGTGCGTCCTCTTCAAATGTGAATGGTTCGACCCCGTCGTCAACAGAGGTGTTCGGTTTAACAAATTCGGTGTAGTTGATGTCAATGGTGGACGAAGGTACAACAAATTCTTTTTTTGGCATACATGATCTCACAACAAATTGATGACATCCTTCTCATTGATCCGCATAATCATGAGTTCAAAGATCTTACCGACGATGCCACAGACGAAGCTGTTGACGACGAGTTTAATGAAAATGATGATGTTTCTAGTGATAACGAGAATGTCGATGTATCCGATTGATGTATTTGTTTTTAATATGATTGATTTTCAGACTTAATGCATGTTATTTGATGGATTTAATCATGAAAATATATTTATATAATTTGATTTTGTGTAAGGTAATGGGGGGTTTGAATTAGAAAGAAGAGATTGAGATTATAGGTTAAGGAATTGTGGTTTTAGAATTTGGGGTTTGGAATGGATTTGAGGTTTAAAGGGAGGATAAGGTTGGGGTTTTGAATATATATGAAGTAAAAGATAAGGAAGATGGTGTTTGGGGTATCCGATTTTAGGGATTTAAACATAATCCTCGTGATTTCCTCGTAAATTAACGAGGAACTTACGACGATTTTTAAAAATAAAGAACGCGGGGCTCGTTAATTCTACGTAAGCCTTATTCGTCGTAAGAAACTCGTAATAAGAAAATGCGGGCCTCGATCATTCCTCGTAAATTAAAAAGCGGGCCTCGCTAATTCCTCGTAAATGAACGAGGACGTTACAAGAAAACCAAACGCGGGCCTCGCTAATTCCTCGTAAAAAAAACACGGGCCTCGCGAGTTCCTCGTAACTTTACGACGAATTTACGAAGACCCTCGTAAAAAAAATACGGGCCTCGCGAGTTCCTCGTAACTTTACGACGAATTTACGAAGACCCTCGTAAAAAAAATACGGGCCTCGCGAGTTCCTCGTAACTTTACGACGAATTTACGAAGACCCTCGTAAAAAAAATACGGGCCTCGCGAGTTCCTCGTAACTTTACGATAAATTTACGACGATTCCTAATTTTCTATATATACACGCGAGATTCTCACTTCCATTTCGTCTCAACTTCCTCTCCCTTTCGTAGCAATGGTACGCTCTCTCTATTTCCTCTCTAATTTGATTAGTTTAGGGTAGATTAGGTGGTTAGTGTAGGGAATTTAGATAGGTTTACGGATTTTATGTTAGTTAGTGTTGATTATGTGGTTAATTATAGAATTTGTTAATTACTGTTGATATTAATTTTAAAATTAAATTTTTTCCAGACGGTTCGAAAGAACAGACTTACTCCCATTATAGAGAGATGTTCGGTGATCATGGTAGTCGTTTAGACCCGTCTTCTTCAGCTCCCGGTTCTTCGGGTCCGGAGACTCTCCCCGAGACTCAGTCTTCTCAGAGAGTCTCTCGGTCCCCTCCTTCTGGTGCACCATCGGCTCTTCGATTCATTGCAACGCCGCCTCCTCATGATCATGTGCCTCCTCCGATGGCTCCTCCGATTCCGGCCGGGATTCATCCCGATTTGATGGTGCCGCCGAGTGCTCCTTACTCGCAGTACACTGCCGAAGACCTTCTCGCTCAGCCAGGCAGAGAAGGCTTACCAGTTTTAGACCCCGACCGACCGGACGGAACTTTGTGGTACGTTACATTTTATTTTTATATTCTTTTAAAATTATTTTATATCAATAATAAATAATTTATACTTTAAATTTTTTTTTTCAGGTTTGGGGTTGACGGATGTGTTGCTCGGAACGTAACCGAGACGATCAAATATTACTTCTCCAAGCCACATCCAAACTGGAGAAAGACGCTGATCCACGTCAGAAAGACGTGGTTCAAAATTTTCGCTGTAAGTTACTTTTAATTAATTATATATACTTTGATTTTTTTATGATTTAGAATTTAAAATTTTTTTAAACTAATTCTTAATTTATTTTTTTCTGGTTACAGCAAAAATACCATTGGTCCATGGGGGTCAATAAGAGGGTGAAGAAAGTGTTTAACGCGAAGGCGCAAAAACGCTTGTTGGACACGGTCTCCAACTGGAAGGGTGACTGGATCGTGAAGGGATATGAGCGTGGCAAACCCCCTGAGCTCGCCACGGATGTGTGGGATGGCCTCATCCGTTATTGGCGGGATCCTGACGCCATTAGAGTCACTGAATCTTGCTCCGCCTCCCGTCAGACGATAGATGAGCACGGCCACAGACCGATGCTTCACTCTACGGGTCAAAAACTCCACGCTGGTGTCCGTATGGAAATAGTAATTAAATATTTAATATTTTAATTTATATATATATATATATATATATATATAGATTCTAACTCCCGTCTCTTTTGCAACTTTACGAGAGGACCCACAAGAACAAGGCGGACCAATTTCTAGATGCTAGGTCCGAGCAGATCTTCAACGACTTGGTTGGTCACGTTGAAGACCGCCAGACCCAGCTGACCCAGCAGTCCACCGACGGATTACCCGTCACCTTATCCACACTTGAAGTGGATAAGATTTACGAGGAGGTAAATTTTTTGAAATTTTAAATTTCTTTTATTTATTTAATTTAGGTTTAACATTTTACTAACAATATTTATTTTTTGTTTTTAAGGTTGTCCCTAAGAAAAAGGGACGTACGTTGGGGATTGGTTCCGTCAACGATGTTCCGAAAGCGACATCGTCTTATGGTCAGAGTCGGGAAGATGAAGTCACTCAGTGATAGACCATGGATTTTACCCACTTTCAGCCATAGTCTATAAGTGTTTTAATATATATTTACTACTATATAGAGTCTAGTTAGAGTATTTACAGGTTCAGGTACGTTCTGGAGAAATATGGTGATTTTAGAGTCTTTTGAGGTTCAAAACTGCACAGACGCATCAGATGTTTAGCTATGGATGTAGACCTTCCCACCGTTAGATTGAGCCCATCTTTTGACAAAAGATATATCTTTGAGTTATCTTTCTAATGCCACCGGTTAGAGGTCAATCAGCATCCTGTAGATGAGTTTATGCCTGTTTTACGGAAGAGTGGTCAGTCTGTCTCGCAAGAGGAAGCTGTCGAGGAGATAAAGGACTGTCGATCGATAACACAGTATTGGTGTCAATCGACAGTGATGCCAGAACGTGGGTCAAGCAAATTTCAAACCCACTATTAGGTAATTTTATTCAGTGTATGCTAGATTGTTACTGATTTTTGTTTTATTTTTATGCAGGTCAAAAAAAAAACTGGGGGTTACTGTAGCAGCATACTGTAGCAGCGTACTGTAGCTGAACACTGTAGCAGAGGCACTGTAGCAAGGAAATCGATCGACACTGTAGCAAGGAAATAGATCGACACTGTAGCAAACAAATTGATCGACACTGTAGCAGAAAACCGGGAATTATTGTAGCAGCGTTACTGTAGCTGAACACTGTTCATCGAAAAAAAAAGTTATGTTTTATTAGTTATCTTTTACTGAGTTTTAGTGTTTTGTTTATGATAGGTAAAAGGAAAAAGAGCCAAGGAAGAAGAGTTTATTTACCAGCAGTGATCGACGACAACAGGCCATTGTCGGTCGACAGAGCATCACGAGTATCGATTGATCGCCAATTAACTGTGTCGACCGACGCTCACCATCAGCAATCAGGCATAACATTTCACCTTGTTAAATATTGTCCTTATGGTTTATTTCCCCACCAATCTTAGACTGTATAACACTGGTCACAGTGTTGTTTAAGTCTGGGGGAGGTTCTACTAATATTGTGTTTTAGTTAGCTATTTAGAAAAAAAAACAAAAAAAAAAAGATCCGAGTAGACGATTCCTCAGCATATTGACCGATGAGACCAGCTCGATATCGATCGACAGCACTTCAGATCCAACGATCGATTGTCTCTTCATTGTGTCGAATGATTGCTCTAGCCATCGACCGATGACACCATGTCGCTATCAGTCGACAGCACTTCATCGTCACTTCATTGTGTCGATCGACACTGGCAGGTCATCGTTCTTACTTGTTAAATTATTTACTTATGATTATTTCTCATCATAACTCCGACTAGATATACACTGGGGACAGTGTAATTTAAGTCTGAGGGGGTGTTTATTGATATTAGTGTGTTCATGAGTCTTATAAAAATGTTTTCAAAAGAGTTTTATTGAGTCAAGAACGGGATAATGAACTTATTTGATTTTTGCTTGTTATCTAACCACTCTTTAGCACCATTATAGATTTACTGATTGCAGATAGTACTAAAGATACTAAAGTGGATCAA
>NC_027753.1:590043-628062 GCF_000695525.1 Brassica oleracea var. oleracea | reverse complement strand
TAAACCTGACACAACTGCTTGTCTTGGGGCTTGGTATACATGGGATCTAATTTTTCAAACAAGTCTGGAAGGTAAAGCCTTGTGTAAATTTATCACATTTTCTCTCTCTATTTCGACCCTAGATTTATAGGTAGAGATATTTATTTAAAAAAAAAAACAAAAAAAAACGAAAAAAAGAAAGAAAGAAAAAGAAAAAGAAAAAAAATATATTTATATAATAGTTGTTAGTTAGGTGGAGTCCGAACATGACTTGGTGGCTACAACCATTAAAGCTTGCTTCATAAGGATTCCAACAAAAAAAATTCGAACGGGACTTGGTGGCGGCAACCATCAAGGTTCGATTCACATGAATTCTTGGATATAGGTCAAAAATAAGTGAACAGGACTTGGTGGCAACCACTATTAAGGCTTGATTCATGGAAACATAACCAATCTTGATCAATGATCTTGCAATATAAGCAGACTTTAACTAAAGAGAGAAATTAGTAGAGAGGAAAGATAGAAACTAACTTTTACCTGCAGATCCAGATACTTGTTTGAAAATTCTTGCATTATGTGATCGATACTCCCAAAGTAAAGCTTGCACGTTTATTTATGAAATATATAGAAATTAATAACGAAGTTTTAAAATTAATTAATATTTATAAAATATATAAATTTATTTTACAGATATAAAACACAAATAAATTATATCACATTGTTAAATTATAGCTAATGTAAAAACAATGGTATGATTATTTATCTGTATGAAAATATTATTTATTAATTATTAATTAATTAAATGTTGTAGTTTCTACAAAAAAAATCAAAATTTGTTTTTTCTCATAAAAGTTCACAAAAGTTGGTTTTTGGTTTTTCTTCATAAATTAGTTAAACTTTTCAAAAACTAGTTTCCCTAAATTTAAGAGAATCTATTTATTAGAAATCTTGATTGGCAAATCAAATGGTTTCAACAAAAACTAAAAACTAAAACTTGATTGGATGAAAAATGGTATTTGCAAAAACAAAAACCAAAAACTAAATCAAAAACCACACACAATGTGTCTCCATCTCCAGAGTTTCTCTTATAAGAAGTTTCTCTTCTAAGAAAATTTGTTGCTACCCAATATCTTAACTTAACAGTGTACTTCCACATATATAATTATATGTTTTTAAGAATAAAACAATCTAAGAATAAGAATCTAATATTTATTAGTTTCGAAGGAATACAATTTTTATTTATGAAAATACAATCAAAATAACGAGTTAATTTAATTAAATTCATATTAAATGATTTTTGTAGTATTTAAACCCGTAAAAATAGTTATATTTATTTTCAAATTTTATAAATTATTTGAGTGGTTTTAAATCAAATAATTATTAAAAGTATGAGCTAATATCTCTATTATTAAAAGATAAGTACCCATTAAAAAATACCCCTAAGTTTTCTAACTTAGGGGATGATTGGTAAATGTTGTACCTTTATATTTTTTGCTGTAGAATTTAATCTGTAGATTTATTTGCTGTAGCTTTCCTTGCTGTAGATAACTAACTTTTTACCCTGGAAATAAAGCTCTCGAAAGCCATATTTTGATTTCGTAGAGATTTTTTTGCTGTGAGTTTTTTAAGGAAAGCAAAGCTCGATTGGTTGACATATATAGCTGTAGACTAAATTCTGGCTGTCCAGAGCATCTACAGCCCTAACCAGTCATCCCCTTATTTACACTTCCATGCCACTGAGAATTAAATTAAACTACCTATTTTAATGCTTGTCTTTTTCAGTTAAATTAATGAGTTTTCCTTAATCAAATTTAAACTTAATGTCATTCAATAAACTTACATATTTTATTGCTTGTCTTTTCCAGTTAAATTAATGAGTTTTCCTTAATCAAATTTAAACTTAATGTCACTAAATGAACCTAAAAGTACATCATATTTAACGTAACTTATTACGTACGAATACGGCCCAATAATGAACTTGAATTTTATTTTTACGAAAACGTGAATCACTTGGCTTTTGTAATATTTAAAATATATTGACTACAATATAACAAATGCATATAACCTACCTATACTTTAGTTTGAAATGATCATGTTCAAGTTTTATATAGTCAAGTTACATCATGCACCGATCGATGTACAATATTCAAACCACCTATAGTTTTCGTTTTCTTTATAGGATGTATCAACCAACCAATCATCCTATTGATTTTCTAAGCTTTATAAAAACACACATCAATAAATACAAACTCCAAATCCAATATCTTCTATTAATCAAAACATAATATCTTCAATGTCGTATCTTTAATGTACCTATTAAATATAGAAACTGTAACCATAATTACACTAATTATAAGAATAGATTTGATTCCAACCAATTGATCTATTACTTCGGTAATTGATTTGCTTGCAGAAGAGGAAACAATAAATTTAAAATTTATAAGAATATAAAGATATAGAGATTCCAACCAATTGCCTATATTTGCGTATGATTTCCGCATAATAAGCTTCAAATTGAACATCTTATATATTAAAACAGAAGTCACAACCTTGATTCATGTGTAATTTTAAAAAAAAATGGACCTAATGGACCTATTCTTATAAACTCATATTACATTTAATATCTAATCTTATCATTTAAATTTTGGGCCTATCAAAATTTTATATTGGGCTATCAGTAATTCGATTTAAACAATAGATGATCCATTGGATTTATAGATAGTATAAATTAAATAGATATGATTTAATGTTGTAATACTATACCTCTATATGCTAAATATTTAAATATTTGTCGATGCTAACTTTTAAAATTATAAAGACTTTAAAAAAAAAAATCATATTATCTAACAATTATTAATCTTTACTACCTTAAACCAATGAAAACAAATTTTAAACTATATAGTTTATTTTAAAAATTAAACAAAAACTAAATGTTTAATTATTTACTCGATAATATAAATCTATTAAGCGAAAAGCTTAATTTTTTAAAAACTTCATAAATTTGTGAAATGTTACAATGTCTTTGAAGATGACAATAAAACAATATTTTACTAATCTTTATATATATAGTTACGATTTTTATAATGAAATAATAATCCGAAAATATATATATAGAAGAAGATACAAATACATGTGAAAGTTTGAAACAATTTATTCAATGAAAAAAATATACAGTAAACTTATTATGTTTTAAAAATTGATAGATACATGTATAATATAATATATACTAATTTATAATTGAAAACAAAATATTTATATAAAAATAAATAAAAACAAAAATCTGCGCGGTTGGGCGGGTCGAGATCTAGTCTCTATTATTAAAAGAGAAGTACCCATTAAAAAATACCCCTAAGTTTTCTAACTTGCTTACGCTTTCATGCCACTGAGAATTAAATTAAACTACCTATTTTAATGCTTTTCTTTTCCAGAATCCAATATTTTCTATTAATCAAAACAGAATATCTTCAATGTCGTATCTGTAATGTACCTATTAAATATAGAAACTGTAACCATAATTACGCTAATTATAAGAATAGATTTAATTCCAACCAATTGATCTATTACTTCGGTAATTGATTTGCTTGCAGAAGAGGAAACAATAAATTTATAATTTACAAGAATATAAAGATATAGAGATTCCAACCAATTGCTTCTATTTTCGTATGATTTCCGCATTATAAACTTCAAATTGAACAATGAAAAAGATAGAGAGATTTTTTTTAATTTTTTCACCGGCACAAACTTAAACAAAACGAAGAGTTAAATGTAATTTATTTTTGTTACACTTCCCGGAAAAAAACGGTTACAACATGGGCTTTTATAATATGGCCTTTTAACATATTAATGTTATGGACATTTAATAATTATCTTGACGAAAAACAAAGACTATAAATAATTTATTATTAATAAAATTATGAAATTATTTACAATTTGATGACTAATTCATCGCCCTTTTTTATATGTTAAATTTTTTATAGAAGTTTAAAAATCATTTTATTTTCTTTAAACATGTATAACTAATTTATAATCTTTTATGCCATACTAAGTCATAATATAATATTTCTTCATATTTTTCATTAATAACCATTGTTTTTATATATCGTCTACAATTCTCTAATTACGTCTATTTGTTCAATTTTTTATATGATATCGAATATTCATCGTAAATAGATGGTTTATGATGCCAAAAAAATTATTTACTTGGTGAATATAATACATCAAATATTACAAATACATTATTTAGTTAAATAACCAACCAAAAACCAAAAATTCAAATCCGCGTTGGCGCGCGGGTCAGGGTCTAGTTTATATTGTTTGGACAGAAGATTAGTTTTTATGTTATTTTCCATAATTAGATGAGAGAATTTAACTATATAATAGATGATGTATTTAATTTAAAAACTTACCAAAAAAGTTGGGTCAATGAGAAATATTATGTTTTAATAAGAGGGATTAGAATTGCACGAATGTTTTGTTTCTTTTCTATAAATTGTTTGATGATATTTGTAAACACAATATGTATTAGGATATTTTAAGGTTCTTAGACATTATAACCAAAATCAAATGAATCCAGGAGGATCCAACTCGAATTCTGTCCATAAATTTATAATATCCAAATGGACCCTAATTTTAAAACCCAAAAATTCTGATATCTGAAAAAACTGATTCGTATCCGAACGAGTATTTGAATATCCATGCCTAACTGATTACTTAAACAATTATAAAATTATTTGTTAACCATTTTGAATTTTTTTCATGAATGAAACAATTGCATTCAAACATGTGAAATTATTATTGTTAACACGTAAAATAAATGATGTCAAATTATTAGGGTAAAAATAACCAATCGAGTAATTAGGAAGAGTGAAAAAGGTAAAAGATGTAATAAAATACTTTAAATAAGTAAATTAAATTTTATACTTCTGTAATAAATGATGTCAAATTATTTGAAAATGACAGTAAAAAAAAGAGAATGAATAAAATATAAAAATTACTTCAAATTAGTTAAGTTATGTTTTGTACTTGTGTTTTAATAGAATACTAGAGATTGATCTGTGCACCTGCGCGGATATTGGTTTATACATTTTTATACATTGATATTTGTTTTTCATAATTAGTGTCATGTATTTTAGATGTGTCATAATATAACTATATTCAACAGACCTGAACCGAATCGAGTAATATGGTTATATTTGGTACAAATATCGGAATCCGTTTGAGATACATTTTTTATTTAGATATTTTTAGGTTCTTATACATCATAACCGAACTCATTCCTCACAAAGACCCAATTCAAAACCCACACATAAAATTTTAATATTCAAGTGGGGCCTAATTTCACAAATAAAAAATAAACGATATCCGAAAGAAACAACTCGTAGATAAATGAGTAGCCAATGTTCATGACTAATTGATTTCTAAACTAATAAACGAAACTATTTCTATGTGTTTGGCTAAATTAAGTGAAATATAAAGAGTTTTTTTATTTAGTAAAATAATCAAATGGAGTTAAAAATTAAGTGACGATAAATGTATTACATTTTTATTATTTTGATTTAATTTATTATTTTATTCACAAAAACATGTCTGAATTATGTTTTCGGCTACGTAATTTTCCACCGATTGAAAATAAAATAAATAATAAAATTTAGTATAAAAAAAAAACTAAACCGAATGTTTAAACATTTGCAAAACTCAGTTATTTTACATTTTTGATTTTTATAATTGACACAAAATTAATGTTGAAAACTAATAAATAAAAATATGCACTATTATTATTATGGTAATATAATTAATGAAGTGATGTATTGTTAAAGGTAATATAATTAATGAAATTCTTAAATTGAATAAAATATGGAAAGACATTAAAGGAATTAAATTAATAAAATTATTAAAATACATTATACTTCTTCTTTCTTATAATGCTATCCATATTTCTAAACAATTATCATTTATATTATTATCTATGTTTTTTAATAGTATTAAAAAGTAATTCAGTTTTAATAATATAGATATATATATATATATATATATATATAAACATGTGGTGTGACGTTGGAAACATGTGAATGGAGGTGGGTGGGCTAATATGCATGAATGACACGATCCTTGCATTTGAGAAACTAA
Source organism: Brassica oleracea var. oleracea (assembly GCF_000695525.1). Lineage (NCBI taxonomy): Eukaryota > Viridiplantae > Streptophyta > Magnoliopsida > Brassicales > Brassicaceae > Brassica > Brassica oleracea. The sequence goes on along the minus strand of NC_027753.1, from coordinate 621,957 downwards.
AAGCAATGCAATTATATCACGCTGTATAGGGTCCACACTTTGGGCTAACCACACAATCATTGTTACTCACTTCTTATATGTTTTGTATATAAACACGTAAAAGTGCATTAGAGTTTTGTAAGGTTGTGCTGTATTTTGAGTTTTGGAAGGTTGTGCTGTATTTGAGTTTTGGAATGCATAGTTTGATATATTTTCTTTTCCGTTAATGTTGACCAACGCCAAAGTATATATGATATTTTCTAAGCTGAAAAATTATTTAGGTTTACCAACGAGTTGTTTTGATTTTACAATCACTGAGACAAGTCGATTGAATATCATGCAATCAATATTAGATTTATTAAATTCACTACAGTATATATATATTAGGTGCTAACTAATTTAACTTTAGTACCCAACTTGGTCAAAAATGAAATATTAAGCTTTATAGATCGTTCATGAAAAAGATGATATTTATCTAGGGCAAGGATGAAATAGCATTTAATGAATTAGGGAAACTGATAGAAGTAAAAAATATCAGAAGTCATTTTTGTATGCTAAATTCGAAGCTCTTATTTGAACTATAGAGGTTATTATCACATTTCGAAAATTCAAAGAAGTATTGCAATAGATTGTTCGTGATACTATATGATTCTTTATCTTTTTTTCTTTAATTAATGTATTTCCAAAATCTATACTATTAAAAAAGAAGTACAAAAATAAAATACTCCTTAATTTTTCAACTTATTTACAATGGCATGCGACTGAAGTTATTATTAACTTACCTTTTATGATTCTTTGTCTTTTCTTCTTTAATTAATGTATTTCCAAAATCAAATTATAACTAAAAATTTATGGCAACAATAATTAATAAACCTAGGTTTTCGTATTCTTTATTTTTTCCTATTTATTTTATATATGTGTGTTTGGAAATAATTAATTCCATATATAAATTTCATAATTAAATACATACATTATACGGTAACTATTTTACTAATTCCATATATACAAAATATATAGTATATACAACAGTTTTGCTATACATTATCATAAAATTTTAATCCGTAAGTAGTATATACAAAAAATTATTATATATTATCATAAAATATTGATCCATAAAAAAAAAGAAAAATACATTTGTTCGGATATACATGTCATATTCTAAAAATATTGATCATACAATTGATGGTTTACATGATAAAATAAAATAACTCAATATAAACAATAAAATTATTGTGTTTAGAAATGTCATATTAAACAATTATTTAAACGGGTAAATTTTAAAATGTATATTATAACTAATACAAATAAAAATTTATTTATAAAAAATAAAAGTAAACATCCGCGCGGATCAAGTTCTAGTCAATAATTAAAACAAGATCTCTTTTTTAGATATGCTCTTACTCTTCTTTGGGATATTACTTGTTGTGTCATTATGATTTTATTGGGAAATGCAAAATAGAACACCTACACTGCGTACATATCTGTAATGACCCGAATTTCTTTATCCAAAGTCCACTTACCTTTCCCGGCATACATCTATTTAGAACTCCAGAGATAAACATGTTTGATCTCGAGTAGTAGAATGATGGGTGACCTATTAGAAAATAATTCTCGATATCGTGCAAGTGAGGTCAAAGCAAGAGGAAATGTCATGCGGTGATTGCTGGGTCAATAAACAATGATTTCAAACCTTCAAAAATTAACGCACAATCCGTCGCACGCAATGGGCCCACTAGCCGAGAGAGTGGGCTTGTGAGGCTCATTAGCTGTGGGCGGTGTTGGTATGGATTACATCCTCCCACAAGGCCCACAAAATAGCTGATCTGGCCCATAACCATGGAAGAGAGACTCGGCTCGTCGACTTACAGACCATTTCGTCGGCTCGACTCAAGACTGCTTTTAGCCGATCGAAAGAGTGACTAAAAGCCGTCGACCTGGCGGCTTAATATAGCGGCCCGACCGCTCGGCCCAACGAGTTAAAAGCCCATCGAAGAAAGGCAAACTAGGTCACCGAAGGACGACTGGTCAACTATATAAGAGCAGGTAGAGGCAGCGAAAAAGGGATCTGAAATCAACTATACATACTTTCGGCGGCTAGAACTAGGGTTTCATTTCTCTTTCTCGCCGACGTGTATTTCCCGGCGAAGTAGCTTTTGCCGATTTGCTTTCTAGCGCACATTTCCTTATTTGTAAACCGGCTGAATGCCTTTTGATCTAATAAAACGTCTTTGTCTCGACCCACCGACGAGTACTCGTCTTTCTTACTCGTTTCCGACAGATCTCGGTACAAACAGGCGGTCGGAGAGTTACAAGTGGTATCAGAGTGGGGTTCTATCCCGGCTCTGACCGGGGACAACGATTTATGGAACTCAGATTTTAGCGATTTTTAATGTTTTGGGATTGGAAGTTTTTGAAAGAGAAAAACAATGACACCTTTATGTCTGGTATCATTCGGTAAGACGTTAGCATTTCTGATTTTGTGTGAGTTTGCAGGTAAAGACCAAGTTTCTATGTGTTTCCTTTGTTCATCATCCCGTGTTTTTCTTTCCTTTTTAACCGTTGAAGTTACTTCCCGGTTCTTCATGGAATTCAAGACGGATTCCGGTTAAATGGGGGAGAATCGTAATGATCCAATTTTTTTAACCAAAGTAAACTTACATTTTTCGGCACACCGTTTAGAACTCCAGAGTTAAATGTGCTTGAGCTGGAGTAGTGGAAGGATAGGTGACCTATCCGGAAAGAATTATGATATTGTGCGAAAGTGATTCTGATATTGTGCGAGTGAGGCCAAAGTACAAAGAAAAGTCTTGTGGTGATTGCAAGCTCAGTGAACAATGATTTCAAACCTAGAAAAAATTAACGCACCGCCAGTCGCACGGAATGGGCCCATGGACCAAAAGACCGGGGTGGAAGGCCCATTAGCCGTGGACGGTCGGAGCATTACAATATTAGTCGAACCTATCTAAAATATAGCTTAGAAATAAATAATCTATATATCTGTAACAAATAATAATTAATACTCTTTCCTTTCATGCAGACAAAAAGAAACGAGACTAACGAGTGAACTATCATTATTCCAAACACACGACATACAGACTATGCAAAAAGAAAATATATACTTAGCTTTTAACATTTTATGTTTCACATAATTTTGACTGGTAAAACCAAAATATACATATCAGGTTTGATTGAATAGTATAATTTATATAGTTTCCTACTGAAGACATAAGCTTAATAGTATTGATTTATATGTTTACATATATAGTGCATGGAGTCTGTATTAGAATGATTTTCAATTATATATTTGTCATTTTTAGTATTGTCCCCCTTTCCTTTCATGTAGACAAAAAGAAACGAGACTAACGAGTGAACTATCATTATTCCAAACACACGACATACAGACTATGCAAAAAGAAAATATATACTTAGCTTTTAACATTTTATGTTTCACATAATTTTGACTGGTAAAACCAAAATATACATATCAGGTTTGATTGAATAGTATAATTTATATAGTTTCCTACTGAAGACATAAGCTTAATAGTATTGATTTATATGTTTACATATATAGTGCATGGAGTCTGTATTAGAATGATTTTCAATTATATATTTGTCATTTTTAGTATTGTCCCTAAACGCATATGTATATGTTGAAGGACAACCCTAAACCCTAAATTACAAAACTATAAACCCTGAAAATCATATATGTATACATAGTGTATAAAATATATGGTTAGTAAATTTTTGTCTACCTTAATAATTTACAGAAGGTTCAAACGAATTCCCCCTAATAAAATGTAAACAGAAAATCATAATCTAACAATCTCACATAATATATACAAACATGTTAAGATCCGTGCTTTTCACGGGATAAGACTACTTTTATATTATGAATGTTAAATAACATTACATGAATTACAATTTGTTACATAATAATACATTATAACTTAAAAAAAATTCAATTAAAACGTGAATTTCATAATAATTAAAAAGACTCAGTTGGATTAATTAATTGGACTATAATTTTTTGGACACAACTTAAACTTGAGCGATTTGCATACAAATTACGCAAAGATTGATAAATTTGCATGGATGAAAAAAAACTGATCCAAATACGAGGCCCAACTTCAGATAAAGTAACTTGACTGTGATAATCCTACACCTTCTTTATTTTAGTCGATCGTAAGTATATGTGTAGTTGATAGACCATGGATTTGACTCATTTTTACCCATGGTTTATAAGTATTTAATTATTATATTATAGAGTCTATTTAGTATATTTATAGGATCAAGAGTGATTTGGAGGAAAGTGATGATTTTGAAGCATTTTGGAGATATTTGGAGTAAGCACCCGAGATGACCATCGAGCTCGACCATCGGACAACATTGAGGAAGAATAATCGATCGATGTTCACATCGTAACATCGATCGATAGCGAAGCGCGCAGAAAGCCTATTTGGTCTCAGCCGACTTAGAACCCAAGTCTTCACCAATTTACAAGATTACCCCTGACGAGTTTTAACCTAATTATATAAGCTTTGCCAACATGTTAGAGGCAAAGTGTGCTTTCTTGTTTTACTGATTTTACAGCAAAGGTTTTCTAGGATTTTTAGTAGATTGGAGAGAAGATCCAAAGAGATTTGTGATTGAAACTCCATTGATATCTATGTAGTTATATATGCAGTTTTTATACCTTATTGCTTGGCCATATCTGAGTAGCTCTTGTTAGATTTTATAGGGTTTAAATAGGTTATGAGGGATTAGCCCCAACTATAGATAACTAAGTTGTGATATTCATCTTTAGGATTGTCATTAATGCTTGTTTCTAGATTAGCTACCTAGAACTTGCACTAGGAGTTGTAGACATAAGCGATAGCTTGCATCTCACCCTGAATCCATCCTAACTAAGCTAAGATTTCTAGAATAAGTGAGAGCTGATTTAGGAAGCTTAGTGAGCATATTCAATCCGCGCATTAACGCTTGACCAAGAGCGTCGATCGATATTTTAATCGAATAATCGGTCGACGTTTCAACAAGTGTATCGATCGATATTCCTATAGAATAATCGATCGACACTGGTCAATAGACAAACCTAGAAAGCGAAAGCCTAATGGTTTGTTATTAAGTGTTGAGCTCTATAATATCATGCATACAACATATTAGGCATCTGTAGGATATAATCCTGAATACCTAAATAAAAACCATAAGTCTAGCTATTTCCATTTAAATACCAAAACCCCAATCAATCAATCGAGCAATTACTTGCTCACAAACCTGCAACTTTACATTTAAATCATTAAACAACCTAGCCTAACTAATCTCATTAGATTTATTAGGTTCCGTAGCTCTTTGTGGATTCGATCCCTGAGTACTACAACTGAACCTCTTATTTGAGAGAGTAATTCACTCCTTAGGATAATTTGAGTGATTTCAGTAGCTTGTGCTTACCAAAATATAGTCCAATAATGAAACTTAGTAACGCTTGACCAAGAGCGTCGATCGATATTATAATCGAATAATCGGTCGACGTTTCAACAAGTGTATCGATCGATATTCCTATAGAATAATCGATCGACACTGGTCAATAGACAAACCTAGAAAGCGAAAGCCTGATGGTTTATTATTAAGTGTTGAGCTCTATAATATCATGCATACAACATATTAGGCATATGTAGGATATAATCCTGAATACCTGAATAAAAACCCTAAGTCTAGCTATTTCCATTTAAATACCAAAACTCCAATCAATCAATCGAGCAATTACTTGCTCACAAACCTGCAACTTTACATTTAAATCATTAAACAACCTAGTCTAACTAATCTGATTAGATTTATTAGGTTTCGTAGCTCTCTGTGGATTCGATCCCTAAGTACTACAACTGAACTTCTTATTTGAGAGAGTAATTCACTTCTTAGTGTAATTTGAGTGATTTCAGTAGCTTGTGCTTACCAAAATATAGTCCAATAATGAAGAATTAAGAATCAAAAACTTTTCACCGGACATCACATGGGTCTATATGCATCCTCTCTCTCTCTCTCTCTCGTTTCCTCTTGCAAACTACATCCACATCTCTTTTCACACAAAGCTAAATTATCAAACACTGAATAATCGTTTTTTTTATATTGGGATCCTTTCTATTACGGAAATTTTATAATTTTTAGATTCTTTGTCACAAATTCACATACTCAATTTCAAATCTCTCTCAGTTCGAACCATCAAATTTTGGATGTGGTTACACGACGGCACATAAACTCGCGGAAGCTGGACACGAGCCTTGTTTAACAATAAGCTCATTCACTCTCCACGCTTCAACAAATGCTTTCTTTATAACCATCATCATCTACTTCCGTCACCGCCGCATTACCGTCGCATTGCCGTTGTCAAGTACCATCTCCGGTGGATCAACTTAGAATACGGGAGTCTGTTAAGGGTGAGGTACCAACTATTAGTTGTTACCTTGGTTCTTGGAAATATATTTTACTTTTCTGTATGATGTAATTTGTGAAATAACAGGTTAAGATTTCACTTGAATTTTTTTTTGTTATAGTTAGCTGGTAATATATACAAATTATCTAGATATCATTATTCTTGGTTAGCATTTTTAATAAATGGTCGGTTAACAATATAGTTATCCGACCACGCATGTTTTCTCGATTATAATTATCCGGCTAATAAATATATGTTTTTGTGTTCATCTTCCTTTATTCTATTTTGGGTAATATTAGATTAACTCATATAAGTAAAACTCATATAGTTGATATGTAAGTTAGCATGGTTATATTATAAATTTTCAGATCTTCGATAAATTAACATGGTTATATTTCTGATTATTCAGATACTTTACATGTTAGCTGATATTTAGATTTAAAATTACCGGCTATTTGATTTAATGATGGTTATGTTTATTGTTATACGTTTTGGAAAAATTCATAATTGGCTAATTCTAACAAAACATTAATACTCTACATATGTGTTAAGCGGTACTGATGTCCAGAATCAACGAGACTCATGTTGAGATTCACCAATTATGAGACTGTGGCAGTTGAGAATCATGCAACTAGTAATCCAGGATGCCATCAGTAAACAAACAGACCACACTTCTGTCATCTTCTACGGCCAGTCTCCGTCGTAGTCTATGGAAGCCTATGTTCTTCTCTTCTTCCTCTTCATCCTCTCTCATCTTTTTATACCTTCTCTCTCCTCTTGTACTTCGTCCTCCTCTATAGCATCTTGGACTTTCATCCTCTCCATTGACTGAAATGAAGGCGAGCTGTAGCAAAGGTGAAGTGACGGCAAGCTGTAGCAAAGGTGAGGCGACAGCGTGACGGTGAGCTTGACCAGAGTCGAGGTAATTGTGTGACGGCAAGCTTGAGCAGAGGTAATGGTGTGATGGCGTGATGATGTGACGGTGAGATGGCGTGACGGCTATATCAGAGAAGAGAAGATGATAAATCTAAAGACAAGAAGAGATGAGAGATCAAGAGACATAGAAAGTTACAAAATTCTGAAGAAAGAGATAAGATAAGAGAGGTGAAATATACGACATAGTAGAAAGAGTTAAGATTGAACACAATCGATTGATCGAAGAAGAAAGAGAAAAGAGGAAAGAAGAAAAAGAACAATACAAGACCATCCGTATTTAAAAACAATATATCTATAGATAATTCATTCTCTCTCTCTCCTGACAAGTTTTATCACGCGTGCTTTGTGTAATGAGAAGAAGCATTAGGTTGATTTAGCTAGTATAGGGATAAATTTGCTATTTTGAAAAAACAGCTCAGCCAAAAAGTTGGTTTTACTTTCATGCAAATATTGATGTTATGTTTGTATATGCGTTGCAATTTCTCTTTAAACTTTACTTAACAGACTTTGACCATGTTAAATATTAGGTAGTTAAAAAGCCTACCTAAGTTATTTATTTTTGAACAACCTACTACCAAAGTTATAAAACACATAATGAATGGATTACTTGCTTTCTTTTGAAGTAGAAAATTACTTTTGGAAATAATTGTATTCAATTTTCAAATTAAAGTCAACGATTTGCATCACACATCACGAAATCAGGCAATAAATCATATGGTTTTTTAGAAAGTCAAGATATCCCATATATATTAATCTTGAAACATTATAACGGCTTCAATTGGTGACCATGAAAATGAATGAAATGAATATAAAAAGAGTTGACAAAATTTCATTTAAGGAGCTGGACTGAAAAGAAAAAAAATATTGAAGAACAAACGTTCTTTATCAAATTTAGAGGAGGAAAATACTCTTCATTAATTCATCAATATATGAGGAACATGGAAGAATATGGTGGGGTCCATATGTTCTTAATTTGACAAATAAATCAACTTAATTGATATCAATTTAGAGGAACAGCAAATTCAACATCCTTTTGTTTCCTAAAGTGTGGTCACCAATGGAAGTTAACATATTTTCGTAGCCACATGTTATCAGTAGGATGATTTTTAAAATCCTTAAAATAAAAAAGTTATTCCATATAAATCTATATTATAATTATTATTAAACTAACTATCAAATTGATTAGCAATGTACAAAATAATATTATTTATTTCCTTAAATAAAAGATACGAAATTATCTAATAAGATTAACATATATATGACAATTAATGATTATGAATAATACATATCTGATAACAATTTGTGTATCCTCTTTCTTTTTGTTTAATTTTATATTATTAAAAGAAATTAAACAGTCACATTAAGCATATAATAAAAATAATTTACATTTTCTTATATGTTATATTTTGAATTATTTAAAACGACTATAAATGACTAAAAATAGTAAAAGTCTTACATTAAAAGTTTGTGATCAATGGTTTAACTTTTTTTAGTCAAGTAAGATACAAATGATCATAAATCGTATGAATATTAAGTCTTATTAATAGATATNNNTGTTATATATATATATATATATATATATATATATATATATATATATATATAAATTAATATCCATAGTAGCGCAGTTTTGGTGGAGTCCGGGGGGAAATACAAAAGGCATGCACTGGAAATCATGGGACAAAGTATGCATACACAAAGATGAAGGAGGTCTGGGCTTTAAAGACCTTACTGATTTTAATACGGCAATGCTTGGAAAGCAATTATGGCGTCTGATAGAAAAGCCAAATACTTTATTTGCTCGAGTTTTTAAAGGATGGTACTATAGGAATACCTCACCCCTAGAACCGATCCATTCATATTCTCTGTCATATGGCTGGAGGAGTATTGTATCACCTAGATCTCTGGTTAGCAAATGACTAATCAAAAGGGTGGGAACATGTCATCTATATCTGTATGGAACGATCCATGGCTCCCAACCACTCGCCCGAGACCAGCAAACAAAATTCAACATAATTTCTTACTGAAACTTACAGTAGACTCTCTTATTAATCCAGATTTGAGATCTTGGAAGTCGCAGGTAATTCGGGTTCTAGTGGATTCCCATGACGTGAAAATTATCGAAAGTATACCACTGAGTAGGACTCAGATGGTGGACCGGGATGGATGGTATTTTACTAATAATAGAAAATACACAGTTAGATCAAGGTATCAGGTAGAAAGGGTCTACCAAGACAAGGACAAACCACAAGAGTTTTTTGGACCCACAGTGGATAACCTGAAAGCGTTTTGCTTGAAGGTACGGTGTCCCCCGAAGATAAAACATTTTCCATGGCAGCTGGTATCAGAGTGCATAGCTGTAAAGAAAAATCTTCAAACGAGAGAGATACAAAGGGACATATGTTGTGCCAGATGTGGAGACTCAGAAGAATCAATCAATCATGTATTTTTTGAATTTCTTCCAGCGCGTCAAGTGTGGATGCTCTCAAAGATACCATCAAATCTTGATTTTTTTTTTCAACCGGTTCACTTTACACAAACATGGATCATCTTTTTTGAAGAGTTACCCCGAAAATGGATGATCATCAATTTGCATGGATTTTATGGTACATCTGGAAAGGGAGAAAAGACAATTTTTTTAATAATTTGGATGTGGATCCCAGGGATACGCTCAAACTAGCAGAGACAGAATCAACACTTTGGGCTGAGGCACAAGACCTGAACGTACAGCGGGCATCACAACAAGTAGAGGTCTGGAACCTTCCAACAATTCCAGGAAGATGGGTGTTTCACAGATGGTTCGTGGAAAGACAAGGACCCTTGTTCAGGACAAGGTTGGTATAACACTTTAGAGGGTTTTAATGGATTAATGGGGGCAAGGAACACTAGAGCAAGTCTATCACCTCTCCATGCAGAGGTGGAAGCTTTAATATGGGCAATGGAGTGTATGAGGAATTTACGCCAGTTTCAGGTTACATTTGCAACATATTGTTCTCAGTTGATGAAGATGGTTTTGGAACCAGAAGAATTGCCAGCGTTTGCAAGTTATTTAGAAGATATCAAGATCTTAAAAAGAAGCTTTTTGAATTCAAAAATCATTCACGTACCTCGGACAGAAAATTCAAGGACGTATAGTCTAGCACGCAGTGTCAGGCAACAACCATCTTTCGTCGTTCACATGGATGCAGAGTTGCCATTTTGGTTTACAGAGTCTATATGAGTCTGTATATGTTGCTGACAAAAAAAATTAAATTACGTACTATATAAAAATATAAAAATATGTTAATTTCAAAATTTTCAGTGTACAATTATTGAGATCTTAATATTTTAATTTTGAAATTTGTATTAAAAAATATCACATTAAAAATTTTGTGATTAACAGTTTAAACTTTTGTTACAACAAATATACAATGTTAATAAAATCATATGAACAGGAAGTGTCAATAATAAATATTTATATTAAAATATACTATATATATATCTATGTCAATATCACTAAATTTTAATTATATACCATACAAAAGTAAATAAATTGATTGTTTTGAATTATTTACCAAAAACATGATTATAAATTAACAAAAAGAATTGGTTTTGATTTATGTGCTTACTCTAATGTATATACTTTTATGTATACAAATTATTTTTAAAATAAGTGGTTTCTTATATGTTATTTGATCTTGACAATCCCAGAAATATACTTCTTTAAATCAAAGTGATTTTTAATATTGGAAGCACTATATGTATATACATATATAGATAGATATATATTATTTTATTCAGATTAAATAATTTAGTTTTGATTTTTATTTCTCAAAAATTTTTAATGAATTAAGATTGCAGTTACCTTCTTTTGAGTTTGTTAGAAGAATGAGAGATTTGATCATTCGTCTAATATTTGTTTCTCCCTAATACCCTTTCTAGCTATTATAATTATAAGAATGAGAGATTTTAACTATTTATTATAAGTTTTTTGGTTTATCATTTAATAAATCAAATTGTTCTTAGTTATACATAGTTTACATATAATAGAATGGTAAAGTATTATATATATTTTTTATCGGTATATTCTTAAGTAACTAAACCTCAAAAGTGTAGGTTAATAAAATAAATAATTTGTTTTGTTATTCTAGAATTAGATAAATTTTAGACCGAACTGGAGATTATATACCAGACATACATTTATATTTGAGTCTCCACTTATATTTTATAACAGCTTGATATATTAGATTTGAATACTAACCTGTGAACAGAGTTTTCAGGTGATTTTTTTCAAAAGTTTGATCTTAGATATGTATCTGGAGTGGAACTAGTTTTTACATATAACCATCTTTTTAAATTGACACTTATGTAATTCATTGAATTCATAGAAGAAGTAAAAAAAAAGAAACAAAGCTCATATCAATGAAACATAAACGAGAACAACACACAATTTTATAGAGGTAGAAAATAAAAGCACTTATGGAGAGTCAATAGTAAACAAATTGAGAACATAAAACCTAATCATATTTTGTCATTTCACAATCAATGTTGTCTATCTGGTTTTGGTAATTTGTGTCAGCCGCAAAATTTAATTTCCTTTTGTGCATATGAAGTCTTACAAATAATTAAAATGAGCTGTAATACGTTAACTACTCAACAATGATGATACATTTAAGAGACAAACATTTGTATTTGTCATTTTATAATCGATAAAGATTGTACTGTTGCAAAATGTTAAAATCATTTAATGGACAAACATTAGTATAAAAACTTATTCCGCGCATGCGCGCGGATTATCATCTAGTATTTGGTATTATGAAAGCTTAAGTTTTCAGTGCAAAAACTTTGTTATTGTTTTATTGTACACCGCAAAATTTAAATTTGCAAATGACCATCCATATCATTTTCATTGCAGTATAGTTTTTAACATTTAGCATAACACTATCATGGTAAACTATAAAATATGTATAGAGAAGTATATAAATGTATAATGAAAAGTTTGTATGGATAACAATGAGAATTACTATTAAGTTTGTAGGGGAACTAATATAATCAGAAATGTCATGCATACTTGAAAAGTTTGCTTCTACACATATACATATAACAGACATATTATTGTAGGTTTGTAGCAAACATATTAGAGAAGCTAACAGTTACACTAACTATAGGTATATAGCATAGCAACTTGTGAAAATGAAAATGTTGATTATTGTGATTGATTGGTTCTCATTGACTTTTTAGGTTGTTAAGACCAATTGTCTCATAAGTCTTCTAGGTGACTACGTTTAGATTTTTCAAAAGAGAGAGAGAGACAATTTGTTACATAAAGTTATTTAAAGCAAGAGGAAACTGATGAGGGGTCCACATTTAAGTTATTTCTTTGTAAGAAAACGATAGTATTGTATAAAACTATAGCATGTGTTAATAATTAGTGATATCAATGGCATTTTCTAGAATATGTCTAGTAATTAAATGGTGGTTCTAAGGATGGGCTGAGGAGGATTGTGGTGATGCCACATCAGTCAAATGGTAAACTTGTGAATAAACTACCAAATCAAAATTATTATTTAAAAATGCTCCCATATTAATAAATAACGGATAATAATTCAAACAAATTCAAATTCGAATATTTCCTGTAGGCTACAAAATCTTCAACCAACTATCTTTATTACTTTTTCTCAAAATATTACTAATGTTACTCATCCTAATCAATTATGTAATTATTAAAGAACTCCATATATATATTTCATTCCAAAATGTAAAACAAGTAAGGTTTTTTGAAATTGTAAAATATATTAAATTTAAGAATGTATTTTTTTTTTGTCAGTAACAAATAAATTCATATAGACTATGTAAATCAAACTGGTAGCTTCGCGTCCATATAGACAAAGAATGTATGAAAATAAAAATTAGTACGTAAAATTGATATTATAAATATGTCAGAAATACCAAAATATATTAACAAATATCTTAACAAAAAAAATCATTAATATGTATAAGATCCTTTAACTTAACATATCAATAATATTTTTTGGAATTTTTCAGAACAAAATTATATTCTCAGAAATATATTGTCAAATATACTTTTTTATCATTAAAAATTATATCCAACTTTATAACATCAAAAATTATTTAAAAATAATAGAGGACGGACCTAAATAGAAAATTGTATTTTTTTTATTCTCATATATGCATATTTATATAGAACTTTAAATAAATCTAGGAAATGAATAATGTTAACAAATTATATATGTTAACATATGCTATATACAGGTTATATACGGATGATCGGCTTTATACGTTCTACTACATATCTGGATCGGATATGGAAACACTACTTGAAACTCAAACATTATAATAGAACAAATTTAAATTTATTGTTTTCTAGTAATAAGTTATACAATCATGCATCTATATTATTAAAAGAGAAGTACCCATTTGAAAATGCTCTTACTTCATTAATTAAACTTCCTATTTTTTTGTTTGTCTTTTTCAGTTACATTAATGAAATATCTTTAAATGAATTTAAATTACCTATTTTATTTCTTGTCTTTTTAGTTACATTAATGAAATATCCTTAAATAAATTTAAACTACCTATTTTATTGATTGTCTTTTTCAGTTACATTAATGAAATATCTTTAAATGAATTTGGATGTAATGTCGTTTAATCAACAAAAAAAACTCATAAGTTATCTTTACGTGCATAATTTTAATAATGGAGACTTTTCAAAACGTGCATCATTAAATGTTATCTAAAACTTGCAGCACTAATATATAACATACATCAATAAAACTAGATTTTAATCCACATAATCGTACGGGTATTATTTTTCAATTGATTAAATTTAAAAATTATTATTTATTCAAAAAATATTTAAGAATGGATATGTTTTTTAAAAAATTATATGGTATTTGCTCCTATTTGTAGTATAAATTTAAACAAATTTTTAGCATAATATAATTCATTTGTCGTTTGCTAAATTTATGGCTTTTATTTATAATTTTTATTATTTAATTATAATATTTTTATTTTATATTTGAAAGGTAAATGAATATTTCTTTCTAACAATACTTTTTGTAAACATATATTTTTTAAAAAAATAATCAATTTAAATTTTTATTATCATTGAATATAATTATTTTTGACATAATTTTAGTTTTCGTTTACATCAAAACTAATCATATTTTAGGATAATTATAATTTAAAATGTTAATTTTCAGATTTTTCAAAAAACGTCTAAAAATATTTTCAAAGGTTTTGTTATAATTGTTTTTAAAAAATATTGAGTTGCATTTCAAATAAAAAGGTAAAGATATTTAAAAATATTCTAATTAAAATATGTACAATTTAATATATTTTTTACGAAATGATTCAAATAAAAAAAATCACGCATGAAAGAAATCATGATTTCTGTTAACTGGACGGGTCATTGTTTATATGATATCGCACACGAAAGAAAAAATTATGTTTTTACAATTAACTCTATATACTTAATTTTTTATATGATATCGCACATTCGTCAAAAAATAGATAGTTTAAGATGCAAAAAAATATTTATTAGTGAACATAATATGATCAAATATTACAAATAGATCATTTAATAAATTAAATAATCAAAAAAAAAGAAAATTAATAACTGTGCTGACGCGCGGATCAGGTACTAGTATAACATTATAATAGAACAATTTTAAATTTATTGTTTTCTAGTAATAAGTTATACATTCATGCATATTTTATCAAAATGATTAACATAATTAAGTAGAAGAAAGTTCTCTTCACGGCACTCCATGTCACTTTCTCCCATCTTCAACGCACCATGTCAATATATATTTTGTAAGTGTTTCGATCTTTTAAGCATTTTTGTTTTGGAAATTTACCAAAATAGAACAAAAAAATACAACCTTTGTTTTTTTAGTATAAAATAATTTTTTGTCTCACTTTTGTCTTAATTTCTTTTTTCATTTATCAAACTTAATGAAATAAATATTTTTATCAATAAAAAATTATAAAAATAAAATCATTGATGAAATACTCATATACACACGTACTGGTAATATTTTGGGTTGTGAAACTTGTAAAATTAAATTTATAATTATGTTATACGGAAATAATATGTCATCTTCTAAAAAAATAGCATGGTGGAAATTGAATTCCAGGTTACACAAGTTATTTAACTTTAGCTAAAATCAATAATCTACTTTTAAATTGAAAATCTAAATACGAAAAATGTGAAGTCTACGCATATTAAAGATATCTACATTTTTTTCAGAATGCATCTTCTACTTTTATATTTAATTCTAAAGTTCAATGAATATGTAAAAACAACTCAAAATAGAATCTGATTACGGATTAGTCGTCCTACCCAATGTAGAAACTACTTTCTACGGATAAGTTTTTTTTTTGTCAACATATATTTCATTTCATAATGCCCAATGGGCTACGTACAGAGGAATTAAAGTCTACAACGCCCATCTATATATATAAAGTAGACTTTTTTTCTCTTCTTTTGACATGTGGAAGGGAGGTTTGATGACATGTGTCAACATTTTTTTTTTACACTTTAGGTCCTTCTTCTTTTAGATTACTGCAATTTAACCCAACATTTTCTTGAAGGAAGGGGAGACGAAACAAAATCAACAAACCATGGAACCGTATTCGAGCTATGAAAGAGAGCATAAATGTTAGATCACCAAAAATCAGATCTTGAAAACCAAGACGAGCATGGATTATTGACGGCAAACCAACGACGGGAAGACAACATCAAAGACGACTAAAATTTGTCCCAACCCAAAGGGATGCAGCTCCTAACATATGCCAAAATCTAAGGAAGAAGAGGAGCGCCAATATTGACTGGAACAACCTACAACGCGTCAGAAACAACCGCACAAATGAGAATTCATAAACCCGATTTACAAAAAATATCAGATAATCTCACAGGAGAAGAAGGCGAGGAAGAATAAGAGCACGAATGTTAGTCTTTTTGGAAATGGTGAGAAGTACCGCACACCAGAAAGATAAACGAAATACATAAATGGTGACGGCTCGCGGTCAAAATATGGAAAAAGGGCACAAAACATCTTAAAAGAATAATGTTCCAAAATATATATAAAAAATATAATTTCGAAGTCGAAAACGTTATCTTAGAATCAACAAATTCATAAAAGCAAGTTATTGAAATTCAATGTCATCAGAGACTCACTTCACCACTAACAATTAATATTATACACACAACAACACATTATTGAAAAAACAAACACATAATATATTAACCTATCACCTACTACTACATAAAACAACAAAAACACCAAATAATTCTCTTAACAAATAAAGAAAATCACATAATTAGTTTATCCTAAATATCATACTTAGCAACAATGAAATAATTTCGCACATACCCCCTAGTTTAAAATAATGTTCGGTAAGTAAATGACAAATCAATTGAAACTTGCATGTATCCATCTGTCTTCCACCGAAGAATGTCAGGGCCACGTGGCAGCAAACTTGAAGGGCTTCTAGCATCTTCCACCGACCTCTTGATTCTCCACCGCCGTCGGTGTATTCTCAACCGCTAATCCACTATCTTCACCACTTCAATCGCCACCATCCACAGACTTCAAACAGCCTCTGTAATTACCCTCTATTGCAAATCGCCTCGACAAATGATCTTGTTCTTCAGTTCACCATCTTCATTTAACCATAGAGATCTTGTAGAAACAGAGATGTAGACCATTTGTTGAGACATCTATTGAAGACCCCAACTCTTCTTAATCTTATCTCTCCTCCACCAAGAACAATCTCTCATCTTCACGATATACAATCAACGAAACACTACATGTGAAGCCTAATTTATTGGCCATAAATCAAGTAGATTTATAATCGTTTGATGTAATCGAGCTAAGATGACAAATCGAAGAACTAAGAAACATAGCCTATGGAATCTGGAAGAGGGACAGTTTGAATCAAACCAAATCGAAGCTAGAAGATAAACATGAAAAACATCTTCGATATTGCTTTGATCAGGCACAACAAAAAACGATAAAACAGAAATAAAAGAAATTGCCACTGCAAAGAGTAGATCCGCTAACCGGAATAAAAGATTCGCCAAGCGAAAGATATTTACAGACAGAAAAAACAAAGGAGGGGGGGTGATCAGCGGCACTGCCACCGATCACCAGAATAGCTTTCTTCTGATGAGAGTTCTAGTGAGAAACGAGAAGAAAAGAAAGAAGAGAGTTCTAGACCCAAGATTTTTCAGATAAGAATAACCATATTTTGAAAATATGGAAAGTTCAGTTAGAAAGTATTCAAAAATATATGGATATCTTTTTACTTTCCTAAAATATATGGAATTAAATTATATGAAAATATTTTTATTTTGTTTTTGATATTGAATTAAATTATATACAATTGGAATTATATAGTAACAAATTATAACTAAGGGCTTCGTGATATATATTATATATTACGATGTGATAAACTATTTTAGAAATTCTATTATTTTAAAAGCTGACCTATTATCCGCATAAATTTTTTTGTGTACAACTTCAAAAAGAACTAGTTATATGTTATATTAATTAATTTTAAACTTAAATATAGGATATGTAGCAAAAAAATCCAATACAGTGTATTACATTATTAATTTCATCATATATAAATTGTTTTTAAAATAAAAAAGTACAACAAAAATTAAAAACAAACCTGTTTTTTAATAATATTAATAAATTATTGAAATAAAAAACGCTATATTACTTACTAATAATTTCAAACAATATACATTAACTAAATTTTTTTTTCTATAACAAACAAATATGGGTGAATACTTTATACAACATCTATATATATAAGGAAGAGGTTTCTTCGCTCCTAAACTATCCACATAGGATGCCACGTCAGAAAGTCGAAGGTTGTCGTTGCGCCACGTGTCCCTGCATTCAAAACACATCACTTTGTTAAATGAATATATCTCTTCGCATTTTAATGTAACTGACACTTTAATGCACTATTTTGTCAGTTTCTTGTAACTAGAGTCTAATAATCAAAATATGCCAACAATTATTAGATTCATTTTTTTTTGGATTAGAACACATCTCGATGATTGTTGTGTCTCGTGCTTTCTTTCCTGCTGCTTTGTAAAGCGCCATGGCATTCATTGAGTCGTTTAAACCCAGTTGTTCTATGGTAAATAGGAGTTTTATGTACCTGAGTTTTCTTCCTCTGCTGGAGTGAATTTTCTTGATCATAGCTATGTGTTAATAATCTAAGGCTGATTTGTTAAATACGGTTTGTTGATAGTAGCTCGTCATACTGGAATATTGGTATTTTGTGCTGATGAACAACATTTTTTTTCTGAATTGTATGGTCAGATGATGGGTAAAGTAAACCAAGGCTAGCTGAATACCTCGGGGAATTGAAACAGAAGCAAGATACCAACGACAGATACATGGCTGCTCTAAAAGGAGAGACTCTTACCAGGAAGCCTTACCAAAGAATTCAACCTGCGCCAAAGCCAAATGACACGGTCACAACCAAACCTCAGTAATAATGATGACTTCTTAGAAGGAGCTATTGTAACGGATGCCTCTCACTCTCGAATCTTTCTTCGATGCAAAGATAGCATGTTTCTTCTTCTTGAATCTGGCATGCTTTGTTGTTTTTGAACTGGTGCAAGATTCACTCACTTCAAACATTTTTTTTGTGACAGTGAATAAAAATGTAAAACCCATGTTTTGTAAATTTCTGCATCATCATTGTTTGCAAGCTAACATCTATAGTACATAGGATATTTAAATGGTACAAGCTGATTCATGAACAATGCAGAGACACTTGGTAAACCAAGCTGGAGACTCTAAGATGGAGAAAGACAGTATGTGCAAGTGTTTTGTTATTTGCAAAGGCACTGATCACGTGTAAAGCCTTAGCCAGCTTGTGATCAGTACTCTGCAGATGGGACAGTTTGATATCCTGGATCCGCAATCTCTACAAGTCTGCAGAAAAAGAAAAAAAATGCAAAGGTAAGTAAACTGTTCTTGTCATGAATGGGTTTGAGTAATAGGAAAACAATTAAGACTTCTTAGGTGACACTTACCATGTGACCACAGCCAAAGGCCACGTCTTACCGGTTAGTCAGACAAATTGGGCAATTCTGTTTCAACGAAAAACAATATCAGATGAGATTTGATTGCGACAAGGCAGTAAAAGAGTGAAAGAGTAAGCAAGTTTTAGGACCTGAGTATGTTCGTCTGGTGCAGGTGATGGTAGTTCAGTACGTATAGTAGGTGTGTAAGGAGTAGGTGGTGGCCTCAGGTTTATTTTCTTAGCTACGCCCGTTGTTTTCCTTTACAGATAAGATAAGAACAGCATAAGTAGTTTAAGACAGAAAAAACGGAAAGACAGTATTTATGTTCTGTCTCTTGGAGGATAATATCAAAAAGACAGTTAAGGGAGTACCCGAGAAAGCTGAGTTCAGTTGCTGCTTGATACTGAAAGGGAATCTCCATTAGAGCAGCAAGAGCAAATGCAACTTCTTTGGCTGACTCTGATGATCTCTCTTCATGATCTCTGTGAAATTCCAAAACTTTGCAGAGAGCAGGTCAAGATCAAAGAAAAGGGGATGGGTACAGATGGAACTGAAAACAGGGAATGAGATGATACCTGAAAGTTGTCAAATTCACGCTTAGGGATCTTGTCGTCGAACTTCCTCATGTCTTCCCATCGCCCGTCTGCAACACCGATTAAAACAATCGACAAAGCATATGAGCTGCAAGGTGAAATGAACTCAATGAACTCTGGGATAATCAGCTTCTGAAAACAGAGTACAACAGAGATGAAGAAGAAGCTATTGCATGTTGTTTCACTTGGCGTTAACATAGATCTCTTGTTGACTGAGTTCTCCCTCGGCCTTATCAACACCTCTCGTTACCTTCACATACAGAACGTAGCCTCTTGTTTGCTGTCATCTCTTCATAAGGCACATAATCTATACTCCTGGGCCAAGAGAGAGGCGTAACATATATGCTTTAGGTGCTGGTATAAGGCAATGTAGCTTCTCACTCTCACTAGGTTCCTGATTTTACAATCAGAAGAACTCGACTGGAATTGGTCTAAATAAACAAAAGAGACTCAGATCAGCTCAAAAGTACTCAGAACAGCAGATCAAGAGGACAAAGTGTGACGCTTTGGATTTCAATTAGCAATCGAGACATAAGAACAGATCCACACAAGACAATAAGATCAGATACGTACATGTGCTCACTAAGAAGAAAAAGATCAATCGTTTATGACATAATTTAACAAAGGATCCGTAAAACATATGGAGACCGGAAGTAGAAGTAGATTTATCGGAATGAACAAATAATAACGTACAGAGATAAAAGGAATTTGGGAGATCCACTTCTGAATGCTAAGGGTGGCGAAGATTACTGATGATCGATGATTGATGGAGATTGAATTAATAAGGCTTTAACACCACACGAAAAACACATAACTCCGACCGTTTCAGATTCAGTGATGAAGTTCAGAGGTCGCGGCTGGACGGAGAAGAGAGACGAACACTGGAACTTTGATGTTTTCGCGGCACAAATGAATAACCATTAATGAAACGGTGAGTTTTCAACAGTGGACACGTGTCGATACCAAAAACTTCGATTTATCTAGCTGGAATTCTATGTGGCTCTCTAAAGAGAGAGCAAACTCTATTTTATATAAATAGATAGATAGATAGATAGATTACTAAATTTCTTTCTTTATTTTTAATAATTATAATATATGATTTCACATTTTTATTCATCAAGAACTAAATTTAATTTTAAAATAATGATTTTTTGAAAAACACATGTTAAAGTAGACTGAAAAATACGTCTATAGTGAAATAGACTTTATTGTACGTCTACTATACCCTAAACAACATATCTAAAACCCTAAATGTTTGCTCGATAATAAAAAAGTCTGAATTATTGTATCAAATATCGAAATACACAAAATATAAACTACTCAACATTAATATGCAAATTTAAGTCAATAAAACAAAAAATCTCAATTTAAAATCTAACCCTTAAAGACATAACATATTAGAACTTTTTGTTGCTAAACCATAAATATTTTCTAACACATGGTTACCAAATCTTTTTTCTTTTTTTTTTTGTCATCAACAATACAAACTCATACTGACTCTGTAAACCAAACCGGGTGATCTGCATCCATGTGAACAACAAAAGACGGTTGCTTTCTAGCACTACGTGCTAGACTATCCGCCTTTGAATTTTACGTCCGTGGTACATAGATAATCTCTGATTGGGTGAAGCTCTCTTTCAGGATCTTGATATCTTCTAAATAATTTGCAAAAGCTGGTCATTCTTCTGGTTTCGAGACTATCTTCACCAATTGAGAACAATCCGTTGCAAACGTAACCTGAAATTGACGTAAATTCCTCATACATTCCTTTGCCCAGAGCAGCGCTTCCCTCTCCACATGAAGAGGCGAGAGACTAGCCCTAACATTTCTCTCCCCCAACAATCCATCAAAACCTTCCAAAGTACTGAGCCAACCTTCTCCTGAAAAACTAACCCCCTCTTTCCACGAGCCATCTGTAAAACACCATCTCCCTAGGATCGACGGCAATATCGTATCTATTATTTATGGTGTCGTCCTCTGTCCATTCACTACTTGTGCCTCAGCCCACAGTGTTGATTCTGTTTCAGTCAATTTAAGTGTATCCATAGGGTCTATATCCAAAATACTGAAAACTTTATTATTCCTACCTTTCCAAATGTACCATTGTATCCATGCAAACTGATGATCTTCCATCTGCGGGAAAACTCTCCAGAATAGATGATCCATGTTTGTGAAGAGAGAGCTTGTTGGAAAAATAGATGAATTTGATGGTATCTTCGAAAGAGCCCAAACCTGAAGAGCTGGAGAACATTAAAAAACACATGATTTATTGATTCCTCAGGAGCTCCACATCTTGCACAACAAATATTCCCTTGAATCCTTCTCGCTTGTAAATTCTTCAGCACTGCTATACATCCTGTCACTAATTGCCTTATGATGTGTTTTAACTTTGGTGGGCACCGTATTTTCCAGCAGTAAGCCTTCCAAACATCAACTATGGGACCAATCAGTAATGGTGGTCTTTCTCTGTCTGGATAAATCTGCTCGACCTGATATCCTGATTTGACCGTATTTTTCCCATTTTTTATAAAGTGCCATCCATCTCTATCTACCTTCTGAGTCCTGCTCAGTGGTATACTTACTATAAGTTTCACGTCCTGAGGATCCACCAAAGTCTGAATTGCCTCTAAATTCCAAGTACGCGAGGTAGAGTCAATAAGGGACTCTACTGTAAGGCCCGAGTATAAATTGTGTTGATTTATTAGCTGGTCTCGGGCGAGTGGTTGGGAGCCAAGGATCATTCCATACAGATATAGAAGACCCTGATCCCACCCTTTTGATTAGTCCTTTGCTAACCAGAGATCTAGCAGAAACAATACTCCGCCAGCCGTATGACAGAGAATATGAATGAATCAGTTCCAAGGGTGAAGCATTCCTATAATACCGACCTTTGAAAACTCGAGAAAATAAAGTGTTTGGCTTTTCTATCAGGCGCCATAGCTGTTTACCCAACATCGCCATATTGAAATCAGTGATGTCTTTAAACCCCAAACCTCCTTCATCCTTATCTGCACATACCTTGTCCCATGACTTCCAATGCATACCCCTTGTGCTTTCCCCTGGACTCCACCAGAATTGTGATACCGCACTCGTCAGTTTCTTTACAGTTGCTTTCGGTAAACGATAGCAGGACATCACATGATTTGGTAATGTTGTAATCACTGATTTAATGATCACTTCCTTTCCTCATTTTGTCAAAAAACTTAAAAGTCCACCCATTGACTCGATTATTTAAACGATCTTGTACAAAGCTAAACAGTTGGATCTTTGAGCCCTCCATATTTTCCGGTAACCGCAGGTAGGATCCCATTCCTCCAAGATTCTGAATGCCCAAAATATCCCTTAATTCTTGTCGCACAGATTCTTCAATCCTATATCCAAATTGAATTGAAGACTTGTCAAAATTTATTAACTGTCCTAAAACTGCCTCATATTCTTTTAAAATCCTGAGAATGGTTTGACACTCTTCTTTTTGAGCTTTAGAAAAGAATAAGCTATCATCCGCAAAAAGCATTTGAGATATCGACGGGCAAGCTCTCGCTACCTTCATCCCCGTTAATTGTTGCCCTCTCTCTGCCTTTTTTATATTTGCAATTAAAGCCTCATTACATAGAATAAATAAATAAAGCGATAAATGATCTCCTTGACGTAAACCCCTATGGGGAACAATGCAGCCACGTGGTGGTCCATTTATGAGAACCCTATATTGAACCGATGATATACATTCCATCATTAATTTAATCCAATGAAGGTCAAATCCCAATTTCTGTAATAAGGCCTTTATAAAGTCTCATTCCACTCTATCATACGCTTTGCTCATATCCGTTTTGATTGCCATATACTTTCCTTTACATGATTTATTAGTCCGCAATCCATGAATATTTCATGGGCGATAAGAATATTATCAGAGATCAACCTTCCTGCCACAAATGCCGACTGAGTTTCGGAAATGAGCAATGGAAGATAGATTTTCAATCGCTGACATAAAAACTTTGAAATAATTTTATACCCTACATTACATAGGCCTCAATTCCGTCATTCTTGTAGGTCTCTCCGTTTTTGGGATCATACATATATTAGTAATATTTAATCTTGTATCTATTTCTTCCGAGACCAAAAAATTATTCACCATCTCTACTAAATCATTCTTAATAATATGCCATGAGTGTTGGAAGAACAGAGCTGTCATGCCGTCCGACCCTGGTGCCTTTTCTGGGTGCATCATAAACAAAGCCTCTTTAACTTCCTCCTCCGTCGCTAGCCTCAACAAATGTTGATTCATCTGAGGAGTAATTCCCGGTGAAACGTCTGTAAGAAAACTATCGAATTCCGATGGGGAGGTGGTACTAAATAGATCCTCAAAATAATCAATTGCCACCTTTTCCACGCCAGTATCCTCTGTAATCCAACTCCCATCCACATTATGTAATCCAACAATTCTGTTATGAACCCTTCATTGTCTAGTTAAAGCATGATAAAATTTTGTATTAAAATCCTGAGATGAATACCACATGTTCCGACTTTTCTGGTGCCAGTATTCTTCCTCGTCCTTATATGCATCTTGTAATTTCCTAGATACCTCCAGAATATCCTCTTGAGACCTAGTATTATCTGTTTGGACCGCTTCAAGAGCTTGTTGTAATTCACTTATTTTTTCCTTTCCATAAGGGGGATTATCTTTCCGCCACTTAGCAATTTCGTGACGACAATTACTAATTTTTTTCCACTATATTCTGTGTTCTCCCTTCAGCTCGTCTTTCGTTATAGTCTATCCAACCCATTGTAATTGATTCCATGAGACCCTCCTGTCCAATCCACCTCTTATCAAACCGAAATTGTCCTTTCCTCCTAGTGACTTTATCCTCGAGATAAGCCACCACTAGCCGATGATAAGAAGCCACCATTCCTAGATACTCTGTAAAAGAACATGGAAATAAAGTGTGTCACTCTTCATTCGCTAAAGCGCGATCTAGACGACATCTAACTGTCACTGCCCCTTTTCCTTTTCCTTTTCCTCTTCTCCCTTGCCATGACATTTTGTTCCCCCGGGCCGGGAATTCGAGTAAACCACTATTTCGTATCATATTATTAAAAGGAATAAAAGAATCTGGACTCCTCATAGATCCTCCATCTTTTTCATGATTTCATGTAATCTCATTGAGATCACCAATAATAAACCAGGGTTCAGAACCTAGTTAAACGTTCCCACACTTGCTCACGCATCTTTTGAACTGGATCCCCATATACAAAAGTAAGATAAACCTTTTTACCAAGAGCCTCCGCTTCCACATCAATCATTCGATTGCTAGAATATAATACCCTCACCTGATACTCATTATTATAAAAAAGTGCTAGTCCCCCACTTCTCCCCAATGGATCTATTGTGACCATATTATCATATCCAAAGTGAGCTTGAAATTTTTGGACAAATTCTGGTTCTTGCTATGTTTCTGCTAAAAACAAAAAATCCGGCTTATGTTTATGCCTTATCTCGCTCAAATAGCTTATAATCCACTTACTGTCCATTCCTCGACAATTCCAACTTAAAATCCTCATTTAAAAAATTAATATTTTATTTGCTCCGAAGAGCCAAAACCACTCGATACCCTCTTTCTCCAATCCAAATATATTCCATCCGTTGTGACCATTCCATAAAACTTCATAAAGACCAGTGTTTTTAAAACCGGACCGACCCGATGGTTGGACCGGGTTCGACCGTGAACCGGTTATATAGCCGGGTTGGTCTAGTAATTGGTTCGATCATGAACCGGCCATATAGTCGGATTATATTTCAAAGTTATTAAACCAATAAAAACTACTAAAACTATCGAAAATCTATAAACCATCTATATAAACAAGAAACTAATTTATATTTATAATATTTTATGTTCAAAATTGATTTATATTTTAACTATGCATCATATTTACTAATATTACTTTTATATTTACATACTAAAAAATATTAAACCATATTATTGAACTAGGTTTGACCCGGTCGAACCATATTGAACCGTGACCCAAAATATTTCCGGTTCAGCTTCCGGTCCGGTTTTAAAAACACTGATAAAGACTAGCCGCTTGTAATCTCCATATTTGCCACTTTCCCAATTCACATACAAAGCATAAGACAATAGTACGTGTGCCAATAGATGATACTGCACCCTTAACACCCTTAAGACGATCATCATGGATAGGAAAAAACCAGTCTTGACATTCAGCTCACGCAAGCTCCAATCCAGAAAAAAAAACTACCTCTATATCGCAACATGCATCTGGATCGTAAATTATAATAATCCACAAGCCATATAGATACATATTGTTCCAATAGATAATCATAGAGATAATCATAGAGTAAATTAATAATTCATACAATTGACAATCCAGATTTAACCACCATACTTGGAAAAGTATATTCGCTCCCCCACACCCCGAGCCTAAGAAAGAGAGACCGAAAGATGAGGTTTAATGCATGTACAACAGGGATCCCTCTATACATTATCATTATGTACCATTGTTTTAACAAACCCCACCGTGGCCACCTATAAGAGTAAAAGCCTGCATCCCATATTTCCATGACAAAAGTCCCC
Source organism: Brassica oleracea var. oleracea (assembly GCF_000695525.1). NCBI lineage: Eukaryota > Viridiplantae > Streptophyta > Magnoliopsida > Brassicales > Brassicaceae > Brassica > Brassica oleracea. The sequence continues at coordinate 595,377 of NC_027753.1, read as the reverse complement.
GTATTCCTCAGCTGCATCCTCCTGTTACTCTCTCTGGATACTTCACCAAAAGGTCGTCGCTGCAGTACAGTACAAGCTTTTCTTCGAAGAAATCGAATGTGTTTAATGAGACATCATTCAATCCTTGTTCTTCCCTATTGTCACCTGCAATTATAGCTAGCCATATATCCAAGGCAATAAAAAATACTCCCAAACAGCCTAATCGAATCCAATACATTTGTCTGATTCCAAGGCCTAACATTCTCTCCTTGCTCCCATAATAATAAAATAAACCTTTAATACACATTTGGGAGTTCCAATCCCACCGAAAACCACTGAGAAACCAAATCACATTTCCTCCAATAACAAATAAAACTCCAAAGACTATAGAAAGAATATCCTGAATACAGACAAGTAATCTATGATTCCTCCCACGAGGCCATCTCAGTGGAAAACTATTACCTTTGAAACCACCCCAGCCAGTGACCACACAAAAGAGTAAATATAACTAACAGACCAGTACCAAGAAACCACATATCTCCAGATCATTTCCCCACTTCCCATGTTTCACAAAATAACCAAGCCCACGATAAATCGCATATAGAAATAGAAAACCCCAATAACAATAACACAAGACTCCATTCTTCTTCCATTTCATAACCTCGACATAAAGCTTTCTTGATAACAATACTTGATAGGGTTGCGATTTCATCTTAATGATGATGAAAATTGAAATCAGATCCACTACGATTCCATGTTTCCTTAAACTCCCGAGAAACCTCTGTCCAATCCCCACCTCCAAACAGCGGAGATTTGAAAGAAATCTCTTTTCCATCTCTCCACGATCCTCATCTTGATGACTCTCTGCTCCTGTCTCATCACCGTCGCCAATTCCGGGATCCCACCATCGCGAAACCATTGAAAACCCTAGATCTCCTTTTGCATCATCTTTGTCGCCGTCAGTTTACCAAATCAGTATATATACTTTTAAATTGTTAAATTATATAAGCTTTTGATTTATATAAGTCATATTAATTTTTATATTGATGATGATTAATTTTATTTTTATAATTTTTTAAAATTAAATTATTAGATCAAATTACGATGTAGAGTATAGAATAAATTTACACAGAAGAATTCTTAGAAGATCTACATATATGTAGATTTTTTTCTGTTTCATATAGACTTTCGAAGGACAGAATCGTACAATATGTAGTACACATATATGTAGATTTTATTCTGTTACATAAATTTACATAGAAGAATTCTTAGTAGTAATTTTACCACCATTTTAGGCTTATTTTGCAATTGAATGAATATGTGGTACACGTTTATGTTAAAATGAATATATGAGTTGTTTTTGACAAATTCTCCATAAATCAAAAAGAGAGAAGGCAAATTTATGTGTAAAGTGTAAATTCTAAAGAAAAGAAAATGAAGGGTGATGAACAAAGAATAGCATAAAGATGGAAAATCTGTCGAAAAGATTATTTGTGACCCTTAAATTTAGAGTTATCGATGGTCAAAACTAAAAAAGTGGTATCCCCAACCCCCACCCCCATAGCATCAGCTACTGAGAACTCATGGCTTGGTTTAAGCTTTTTGTTTCGTTTTTATTTTTTGCACCACTAGCACCAACGCCGAAGAGTCACTCGTGACTGATTTCTACTGGTGACTGAGAGGGGAAATAGAGAGAAGGGTGTTGAGATGAGATCAATATATGGGAGGAGAAAGACATGAGGAGTTGAGTATGATGAAGAGGTCGTACATGGCGTAGTAATACTGGTTACCCGAGTAACTTCCAAAGGTTAAACCAAAGTTACCCTAGTTATCCTAGTATACTAGTTATACTAGTTACCCGGAAAGAAGAGAAGCCCTATTCCCTTAGCTAAGGCATCAGTCCATTGCAAGGGAAGAGGAGGCGCGTGTGACAGGCTGGAGAAGAGCTGGATAAAGCAAAAAGAACTTTATGCACAAGGAAAAAACTCATTGGATCTTTTGTAATAGTCATCTTTATGAAACCCTCATCCTAGTGTTGCCTCCTCATATATATATTGAACTCTGATCAGATTAATAATTAAGAAGTTTGAGATTATCTCTCTAGACTCTCTCTCTTGTTCATGATGATTCTTAAATACTCTTAAACATGATTACTACCTAATCTCTCTACAAATCTCCCATTAATCTTCTCTAATCTACCTTTAATCTCTCAATACCTATTCTATTCTCTAAAATCATATCGTATCAGAGCCAGGTTGGCTTTGGTATTGAGAAACCTCGTTCCATTTCTTTCTTTCTCTAGCTCTTGAGTTCTCGTGTTCTTGCTCTTGTGTTCTTGCTCTTGTGTTCTTGAGTGTTCCGCGAAGCTGTGTGATAAAATTGAGTCATGTGGTGCTGTGCGTTGAGTTCGTGTGTTCTTGAAGTCTAGTACTATATGTTCTTCAGCTGAGTTGCAAGTTTGAAGCTTTCTGGTCATTGCTGGTTCAAGCAAGAGAAGATGGAGGGAAGCAACTTCAGCAAGCTAGTTACTGTCCCGGTTGCGTTGAAAGGTGGTTCAAACTACCTCTTGTGGTCTCGATTGGTGAAGACTGCTATTGGAAGGCTAGGGCTGTGGAGCCACATCACTGATGATGGTCCGAAGCCAGTGGCCAAAGAATCTGAAGAAGGGGAAGAGGAAAAGACTCTCACCAAAGCTTAAGCAAAGAAGTGGGTGCAAGAAGACTTGATGGTGCTCTCCGTGCTGCAAGGATCTCTTGATGTCCCTCTTCTTGAAGCTTATAGCTACTGTGAGACTCCCAAACACTTGTGGGAGACCCTCTTAAAGACGTTTAGAAACGTCTCCAACATCAGCTGTGTGTTTGAGCTGAAGAGAGCCATTAACTCCATGAAGCAAGATGGAGGAGAGCTCACTAAACACATGGGAAAGTTTGGATCATTATGGTCTGAACTTGAAAGTCTAAGACCTAACACCACTGATCAAGCAGCTCTTATGGAAAGAAGAGAACAAGATCAAGTGTTTGGGTTGTTGATGACATTGGATCCTTGCTACAAGGATGTCATCAAACACATCTTGAGATTGCCTAACCTACCATCCATGGGGGCCACACGCTCAGCTAGAGTTACAGACATTGTACAAATGTTTTTTTTTTTGTTGAATAATCATTCATTTGAAAAAATTAAATTAAAATATTGGTCTGGCAACACCAAAATCTAAGCCAAAACACGTTTCTAGGTCTTGATTGTTTGTTTGCGATGCAAGTTACATTTGTTTGATATATCAGTATATATTTTGCACTTGTCATTTGTATTTACAGAAATATCTTATAAGAAATTGGTAAAAAAAAGTTATGAAAACGCAACTAGCCATGGAGGTTAAGCAGTTTTGCATAACTTAAACCAACTAAACCAAAAAAAAGGAAAAAATTAATAATCAAGAAATAGTCTCTTCAGAAGTTGTTGTTGACATATTATAGTGTGACATAATAGTCTCCATTATATAATAAAAAATTGCTATAAACATAATAATTAGTAATCTATTCTATTAAAATAGCAGTGTGATCCATTGATAATAGTATGGTCCAACTATTATTTTTTTTTATTTTTATCATTATTTAAAATATTATTTATTATGTTTTATGCCATTAGAACTATATTTAAATTACCAATTGAAAAGACCTAAAAAGATGTAAAACAAAAAATATACCCGCCCTTTTTAAGGGCGGGTCAGAATCTAGTAACTTGATTAAAGACATAGAACCGGCTCATGGACATGTTATGATTGCTAATGGAGATAGAATTCATATTAGAGGAATTGGTAAACTGAAACTGTTTAATAAGGACTCTAAAGCATTGTTCATGCCTGAGTTTACTTCTAATCTTTTATCTGTCAAAAGATGCACCACTGATCTTCAATGCAATGTTATTTTTAGTCCTGATGATGTTAAGTTTCAGGATATTAAGAGCAGTAAGTTGATTGGGCAAGGAACAACCAAATGAGACCTTTATATGCTTGAAGATCTTAGTCCCATCTCTAGTTCTTGCTTCTCATTTAGTTATGTTTCTTCCTTAAGTAAAGATGCATTGTGGCATGCTATACTTGGACATCCACATGTTAGGGTTTTAAGCATTATGTTACCAGGTGTCATGTTTAAAAATAATGATTGTGAGGCATGTATTTTGGGCAAACATTGTAGGACTGTGTTTCAAAGATCATCCACTATTTATGAGAATTGCTTTGATTTGATTCACTCTGATGTTTGGACTGCACTTTGTTTATCTAGGGATGATTATAAGTATTATGTCACATTCATTGATGAAAAATCCAAATACACCTGGTTAACACTTATTAAAACAAAAGATAGGGTTCTTAATGCATTTAAAAATTTTCAAAGCTATGTTACTAACCATTATCATGCCAAGATTAAGATTTTCAGGTAAGATAATGGTGGGGGAATACATAGGCCACACATTCAAAGATCACCTAGCGCAACATGGGATTCTACATCAGACTAGCTATCCTTACACTCCACAACAGAATGGAGTTGCTGAAAGGAAGAACATGCACCTCATGGAAGTGGCCCGTTCAATGATGTTCCACAAGAGTGTCCCTAAGAGATTTTGGAGTGATGCTGTGATGACTGCTTGCTATCTGATCAACATGATACAACCGGAATCCTAGAGGATCAGTCTCCATTTGAGGTACTCAACAAGAGTCGACCAGTTCTGAATCACTTGAGGACATTTGGGTGTGTGTGCTCTGTACTGGTGCCAGGAGAGATGCAAAGAGCACCAAGGCTATGCTTATTGGATATTCCGCATCTCAAAAGGGATACAAGTGCTTTGATCCTACTGCTAGAAGAGTCTTGGTGTCTAGGGATGTGAAGTTCATGGAAGATAAATGATATTATGAAGAGAAGAATTGGGACACTACAAGAAAAATGCGTTTTTATAGCGGACGAATAACGCTATGTAACGATACGATAGCGGTTTTTGAAGCGTTGTATCATCGCCCGTCATAATAGGTAAATGATATTACATAGCGGTTTTTAGCGTTGCTATTTTTTCTTCCGCTACAATAGCGCTTTTCAATATGCAATTAAATTTTTTTTAATAGCATGTCTTTAATGCTATTATTTATTTTATTAACAACGTTTTTGATTTGTTATTGTTAAAACTACTATAGCAATTTGTTTCTGCTATATATTGTAAATTATATTTTGTTAATTATTTATTTTAGAATTATTTTTCAGTTAATAATTTCAAAATAAAAACATAATTAAAATTTAAAATTAATTCAGATATTTAAAATTTCTTTATTAATATTGATCTGTAACAAAATTGGATTACAAAAATATA
>NC_027753.1:588201-588748 GCF_000695525.1 Brassica oleracea var. oleracea | reverse complement strand
GCTTTCTCAACCATCAGATAGAGCTGCTAGTTTGAGAAACATACTAGAAGAACTCGGTATTGGCGTGTCCCAGGATCAGAGCAGGCGTGAAGAGCCTACTCAAGTGGCCGCTGAAGAACCATCCCACTTTAAACATAGGGGGGGGGGAAGTGAATCTGAAGCTGAAGGGTTAAAAGATCAAGGCTCAGAAGAAGCTGGAGGTCTAGAAGATAAAGGCTCAGATTCTCCTGTCCAAAGTGGAGATGAATCAGTAAGAGAAGTTCTGAATGAAGGTCAGGAAAGCTGGAGAAGAAATCCAGATACAAGAAGAAGCTGTTGAGGAACAAGTAGAAGTTCCTTTGAGAAGAAGCACACGGGTAAGGAGGGATGCTTTCGAGTGGGCAAACACAAGAAACTAGGTAAACACGAGAGTGTACTACAATGCCCAGGCTGTGGAGCATCCTTCCCAAGCTGTGTGCGCATTTGCTGAGTTTCCGGAAGAGCACTACTCCTTTATGGTAAGCTTAGATGAAAGCTATGTGCCAAGAAGCTATGAAGAAGCAATACC
>NC_027753.1:587851-588053 GCF_000695525.1 Brassica oleracea var. oleracea | reverse complement strand
CAAGACAAGGCTTGTAGCAAGAGGTTTCACACAAACCTATGGAGAGAATTATATTGATACTTTTGCACCTGTTGCAAAGCTCCATACCGTTAGGATTGTACTATCAGTTGCAACCAACCTTGGGTGGGATCTTTGGCAAATGGATGTGAAGAATGCTTTCCTCCAGGGAGAGCTAGAAGATGAAGTTTATATGCTACCACCT
>NC_027753.1:586967-587385 GCF_000695525.1 Brassica oleracea var. oleracea | reverse complement strand
AAGGTTCCACGTGAGGGGGAGATTGAAGACATCAAGCTGTTCTATGACCCAAAGCTGTATAGGAAAGTTGTGGGGAAGCTGATATACTTGACTATCACCAGGCCAGACATATGTTTTGCTGTTAACCAAGTAAGCCAACATATGCAAGCTCCACGAGAGCATCACTGGCGCATGGTGGAGAGAGTTCTCATGTACCTGAATGGAACTCAAGGGCTTGGTATATGGATGGGAGTCAATAAGAGCACTGAAGTTGTGGGGTATTGTGATGCTGATTGGGCTGGAGATAGAGCAGAAGAAGGTCTACAACAGGCGTATTGCACTTTCATTGGTGGAAACATGGTTACTTGGAAGAGTAAGAAGCAGAAGGTTGTATCATGCTCTAGTGCTGAAGCTGAGTATAGAGCTATGCTAAAGCTTA
>NC_027753.1:581965-586461 GCF_000695525.1 Brassica oleracea var. oleracea | reverse complement strand
TATTCCCTTTGCTAAGGCATCAGACCGTTGCAAGGGAAGAGGAGGCGCGTGTGACAGGCTGGAGAAGAGCTGGGTAAAGCAAAATGAGCTTTATGCACAAGGAAGAAGCTCATTGGATGGTGTGAATTAAAGCAAACCTTATCTCTTGTAATAGTGCCTCTTTATGAAACCCTCATCCTAGTGTTGCCTCCTCATATATATTGTAAACTCTGATCAGATTAATAATTAAGAAGTTTGAGATTATCTCTCTAGACTCTCTCTTGTTCATGATGATTTTTAAATACTCTTAAACATGATTACTACCTAATCTCTCTACAAATCTCTCATTAATCTTCTCTAATCTATCTTTAATCTCTCAATACCTACTCTATTCTCTAAAATCGTAAATGGAATAAATTAATTTTAGGCCATCAGATCAGAAATAATCAAGAGCCTGGAATTGCAATCCAAGTATTGAAAAACTGACCAACGAGAAGAGAGAAGAAAAAAAACTAAAAATTGATTTATGTAAAGTACATATGTAAATACTTGTAAATTATATTTTGATTAAATTATATATTGTTATTAAATTTCGAAAATATTATATTTAGATTTATAGTTTAGATTTAAAGTTTAGTGTTATGATATAATGTTTGGAGTATGGAATTTTGGGTTTAGAGTATGGAATTTTGGGTTTAGAGTAAAATTCGAATATTTTTAAAGATTGTATTTGCTATGTTGAACATTTAGTGTTTAAGTTTTAAAATATAAAATTTTATATTTAAATTTATGATTTGGGGGTATAGGGTTTATGTTTAGAGTTTAAAGTTTAAATTGTAGCATTATAATAAAAAAATTGATATTAGGTGTAGAGATAAAGTTTGAAAAAAATTAGTGTTTTTTTCTAGTTAATGTTTAAGATTTAAAGTAAAAATAAGAAAAGATCAGAGTTTTAGGGGTTGTGTAAAGAATTTAGGGTTTAGAAGCATGTTTAGTGTTTAGGAATTCAAATAGCCATGAAATAGCGCTAATTAAGTGCTATTAATAGAAACCAAAATCAGAAATTTATCTTTCATAGCAGTTTTGAAAACAATTTTAACATGTTTAGTGCCTAAGGATTCAAATAGCCACGAAATAGGGTTAAATTAAGTGTTATTAGTAGAAACCAAAATCAGAAATTTATATTTCATAGCAATTTTGAAAACAATGCTATCATATTATGCTATCAATACCCTATTTTGTAGTCGGACTTCAATGAGTTTGTGGAAAGAGATGTTATACAAGAGGTTTGACTAGATAAAGACGGTGGCAAAAGAAAAAAGGGGTTACATGGTGGATCACTGTTTGGAAGGGTATCAGTGTTCAGAGGTGTGTCAGCGTCTAGAGGTACGTCAGTGATCAGAAGCGTATCAGCGTTCAGTGATGTGTCAGTGTTAATTAAGGGATGTGGCAGTGTGTTAGTGATGCTATCATCAGGGCTTAGCAAGAAACTTGAGAATGTTAGGTTTTACTGGATGTGAAGAGATCTTAGAGACATACTGGAGGCCAAGCGCCATACACTTGAATTGTGTCAGGGCATGTGTTCAGATTCCTCGATAGGAGGGGAAGATAATCATTAATGGAATAAAGATTAGGATATATATATATTTCTACTATCTAGATGTTACAATCAGAAGAGTCAAGTGGGAAAGAGAAACAATGCATACTTGCAAGTGGAAGCTTCGGGACTGGATACCATTCTCGTAGTAGCTGAGTACGTGGACGTATCCAAGACAGTACAAGGACCCTCACCGAACTGAGATGGTGCATATGCCATAGAGTGGAACCTGTGACCACACCAAGTTAAGGCACCCTATCAAATTATCACCACATAGATTGTTTAAGTGAAGAAACAGCTAGAGAACTTGGTGGATAAAGGACTCATCCGACCAAGCAGTACATCTTGGGGGAGCACATGTCCTGTTGCAAAGAAGACGCATATGATTTTTTGACCTTGCATGGTTTAGGGAGGATTGAGTAGTTGAGTTAGAAAACCAGCAAAAAGCTTTAGGGTCCTCTGAGATAGTTTGAGCACTAAACTATCATCAAATTCTGATAGCAAAGAGATATATATTCGGAAGACAATATTATGGACTTGTATTGGACATTACTAGTTTGTTAAAATTCCTCTTTAAATTGATTGATGCATAACATGCCTCTATGAAGTGGATGAATGATGGTTCTAAGATCAAAGGGATAAGTGTGTGTTAGGGATCACTAAAGACGCATTGGTATATTCCACAGGATGAGCATCGTGGGAACTTGGGTGTAGATTGAAGAAGTTATGTGAGGAGAATTTTCTCACTAAGTTAAGTAGGTGTAGTTTTGGCTGGTTGCTACAAGAATTATATGAAAAAACTTGTAAGTACGGCTAGGCCTGTGACTATAATGACATGACGGGATGCAATGTGTATATGGTCAAGAACATGTGCTAAGAGCTCTGCAAGCCTGAGGAAACATCTAACCCATGCACCAGTACTGGTGTTAGCAAGGCCAGGTGTATCCTCTATGGTATACTCGGACGCTTTTGGGACAGGGCTAGGATGTGTGCTTATACAGAAGAGACAAATGGTTACTTATGCATCAAGGAAATTGAGGACACATGAGGTCAATTATTAAACACATGATGTTGGATTTAAGATTTGGAGGTCACATATATATTGAGAGAAAGTGCAAATGTTCTCGGACCACAAAGGATTAAAGTATAACTTTACCCACGGGAGACCTAACTTTGAAACAATGCAGATGGGTAATTGTTAGCGGACTATAATTAAAAACATGTCTACCTCCCAGGAAAGGTAAACCAAGTTGCCGACGCCTTCAATAGACATAACGACGGCGTCTGAGAGACAAATAAGGTGATCAATGGTTGGAAGTCACTAATAGTGCTTAAGGTTTGTGGTTTTCTAAGTATTGACATGATACTACCAGAGGTTGTGTCAGGATTGCCACTAGAGCGACATGATTGATTGGAAAGGATGAGTTACACTTGTGTGCCACATCCATTAGATAAGACAGCCATGGATGGGAAGCTTTGCAACAAGTAAACTGGTTACACATTTCTATTCCCGATTAAAGTGAGTGTTCCAGACGATAAAGATCTGAAGGACGAGATCTTGTGACAAATTCATAAGCCACAGTGTTCCATTTGATTTTGAACAGAAGAATTAAGCTGGAAAACGACAATCTTTTGGCAGATGAAATACATAAGCCAACAAGATATGTCAGATTTGATCCATTTTCCAAATCTGATCAACCAAATTCAGAGAAACACACATTTTGTATTCAATCCAGGAACAATAGATCGATTTTTTTCTACCACAGTTTGATCGGATACACCAGTAATAAATAAAAAAAAAACGGCTTTACAATGTGAAATTTTTAATGAAAATCAGTGGTGGGCCAATAGATAGAATAAGCCATGTAAATAGTAGAAAAATCAACACCAAATTCTTTACACAACCCCTAAAATGACAGTCACGCGTCAAGCCTAGAAAAATCTAACTACCGAGTCTGAGATGGCATAAACCCCTGTTCAAAAACGCGGCGCTAAGACGGGTTAGTCGTTGGAAAATCGCTCGTCGGCCTCCAACCGCCGCGATTTGGTACCAATAGGACAAAAACTCCGCGATCTTAAAAAAACTCAAGATTTCATTCATCTACTCTATTAAAATGAGTCTTATTTGAATCCTACCATGACATGTTTTTAATTTGGACCTATTGAATAAGTCATTACTTTTTTTACATATGATTTTTTATTTGGACTATCATTTTATAAATGTTAAATATACTTTTGTATTTACCTAATAACTTTAAACCCTTTTAACATTAGATAATGGCCAAAACTTCTCTGAAAAAGTATAATTGATCTGGATCTATGATACTAATATGCGTTCTTCAAACAAAGTTTGCAAGATTCTTCATTGTTTTTTTAGGAATCGGATCTCTTACTTGATGCTCTGAGATTTCGATGTTTTTGTTAAAAAATTTAACGATTATGATTATGGATCTATGAGAATCATTTCGATTTTCATATCTTCTCATCGTAATTGCTATATATACATTCTGATTTCTAAACGATATGAACGATGTTACGAGCATTAGGTTTTATATTCAGCAGATGGTGTGAAATTGGATGGGGAAAGAACTTGATGAGATCGGTGAATTTGAGTCTAGGTTAGTCTTATACCTGCTTTTGCGTTAGCTTCTTTGGTCCCTTGATATGAAGAGTGAATATTTAATCAATCGAAGTGAAGTTTTCAGTATGTTCTGCTTGAGAATGAGTTGATTAGTATTTGTCTGATTCCTCAATTTACTTGCAGTGAAGAAGATGATATGAAATATGGCTTTTTATTAGTTACATTAACCTAAACTTTTCTTATTTGATAGATTTTTAAAATATCTTAGGTTACAAGGGGAGAGAAGCGAGAAATTACGATGGGACCGATGAAAGTGGCAAAGGTGTTAAATATCATAGA
>NC_027753.1:577370-581865 GCF_000695525.1 Brassica oleracea var. oleracea | reverse complement strand
AGGTCTCATGTCTCTGGTATTTGAACTCTAAAAATGGGATTTTGTAATCATGTCTTTAGACTTTGATGATGTTTGGGGTGTAGAGAAAGACATAGCCAAGTCTCAGACTGAGTGGAAGAAAGTGTTATGTTGATGGAGTTAGATATCAAGACCAAATTTCAGTCTTCAAGCGTGAAACTGAGTTTATGCAACTGTAGGAATATTTCATCTAAGCATTGATGATTGCTAACATCTTTCTCTTCGAAATTTTTATATGGTCATAAAATATCTTTTTCCATGCAGAAAATATCTTTATATCTCAATGATCTCTTAGCGTGTTGTGGATTCCTTTGCGGTCAAGGATATAATAGTGGCGACCCAATTTCCGTGTGGTGGTACGTTAAGCATCACATATTTGTTCCACGTGACTTTACGCATTACAAATCTGGGGTGTACAAGCACATATCAGGTACTAACATTGGAGGTCACTCTGTTAAGCTTATTGGCTGGAAAACTTCTGATGATGGCGAAGATTACTGGGTATGGTTTCACTTTTAACACTTTGGATTTTGAATTTATAGATTTCCCTCTTTGCAATAGCTTTTTGTTGGCAAACACGTTGGTATCTGAATCTTTTTCTTTGAAAGTGTGCACTAGACTACAAGCTTGCTATTATAGAGTATAGACTTCAGTTTGTTTAAAAAGACTGAAGGAATGTGATATTTTTGTGTATTTCTTACTCACTTGGATGAACCAAAAAATCAAATTGTTGAGCAATTGTCTTTAAAATTATTTCCAAAATATGAAGTAGATTGCTTCCGGTAATGTTTGTCTGACCCAGTTGCATCAAGAATTGACTCAAGCTCAAGCGAAGTCGTTGTGAACCATGTTGATCGGTCATTGGAAACTCTAAACTGATTCTCAGCCTCAAATTCTACCAAAATGAGCCAAGAATTTTTTTTTTTTTTTAAATTTAATATGTTAACTAATTATAATTCATGTAAATCTATTGTTTATAAAATACAATTGCAAAAATTAATAATTTAGAGTATAACTAATGAAATTTAGAAAATAACATATACAAACTCTGTGAAAATAATAAATATATTAAATATATTAAAAACCCACTTTATTTATTTTATAAATTGACAACAAAACATATTCTTGGCGTAGTTAATATATTTCTTATGTAGATGACATTTAACCGTATGTTAACAAAATATGTTAATTAAGAAATAAGGTATCCAATCATAAAATATGTTAATAATTTATTAGACATAAAATTGACACTGTATTTCCCATAAGGTAGCACTAATTTCTTATCAGTTTTGTTTTGAATCAAGCAAACATATACCCTTTATGTTTGACACTCAATATTCAAAATGAACCCATGATTTATTCTGATATATACCTTTTTTCTAACACCAAATTGATATATACCTTGCATATAAATTTCATAAGTGTTTATCTTACATTATTTTACTAACTTTACCCGCGCGATTTGAATCAAGCGATTATGAAATATATTCTTATCATGAAATATATTTAATAATTAATTTCAAAAACCACCAATATATTGCGACCTATTACCGAAAGTATAGCTATCTAATTCCTATTTGGACTTAAAATACATACTGTTTCAAATTGATATTGGTATATTATGATCATAACAATTGAATATACATCTTATCTTTATCACATAGAGATACAAAATTTATCTTTATCACATAGAGATACAAAATTTATCTTTATCACATAGAGATACAAAATTTATCTTTATCACATAGAGATACAAAATTTATCTTTATCACATAGAGATACAAAATTTATCTTTATCACATAGAGATACAAAATTTATCTTTATCACATAGAGATACAAAATTTATCTTTATCACATAGAGATACAAAATTTATCTTTATCACATAGAGATACAAAATTTATCTTTATCACATAGAGATACAAAATTTATCTTTATCACATAGAGATACAAAATTTATCTTTATCACATAGAGATACAAAATTTATCTTTATCACATAGAGATACAAAATTTATCTTTATCACATAGAGATACAAAATTTATCTTTATCACATAGAGATACAAAATTAACAAATATTTTCTTATTTGGTACTGTCGAATCCCCGATCCTGAATAGGATCATTGGGACGGCCATGGATCGAGGAAACGTACTAGCCGGTCTTAAGACCTTAAGACAAGCGTTACATGGCCAAGATAGAAGGTTAAGGACGTCAGGATGCTGAGACTTAACCTTATAAGAGAAAGAAGTCAGCTAGGATAAGTTGTACGGAAGTTGGGCGATGCTTACAGGAAGCTAGTTCAAGCTAGACGTAGCTCGGTCAAGCTCAGCCTAGCTCGTTCCAAGTTAAGTCAGCTCAACCAGCTGGGCTACTATCTCACTCAGCTGGGTCAGCTGAGAGCCAGCTCAACTCAGCTCGACAGAGTGTTCGGGTCTCGGACAGTTGGACCGGGTCCGGGCCGGTGCAGGACTGGTTGGCCGGCCATGTGGGCTTGGGACTGATGGGTCTTTGGGAAATTCTGTGGGCTATGTCCAGAAGGCCTGGGTATCTCTTTGGGCTCAGGACCAACCCAAGAAAGGGCAGTTATGGGCGCTGGGGTGCAAGTGGCCAAGGTTGCAACCTTTCGGTCAAGTCATGCCCATTCGCCTAGCAAGTTGTACCTGTTCGTGTGTCAAGTCCTGGCCGCCCATTCTATATAAATATCGGCCCTCTGTGTCCATTCTGAACAATCAGTTTCGTGAGAAACAAAAGGCAGAGGCCAAACAGAAAGAGAGAGAGAGAGAGATCGGCCGAAAAAGGCTCGGTTGTGGTGGTTTAGTATCTCCGGCAAGGAGAACGGTTTAGGAGAGAGGAGAACGTGTGGTTATGGATACCCAAGGCATAGAGAAAGGTCTGGAGAAGGACTCCAACCCCGTGGTTCAGTCAGAAAGGGTCAGTGGTGTCACCACCGACTCATCGGCTAAGACAATCGGACAGTCCGAACCGGTCTAGCCATGGGCGTTTGGATTATGTCATATTCTTCTTATTCTTGTCATATATTTCTTCTTCTACTCCTCCTGTACATTGGCGTGGCCTTGTTGATATGTTGGGATATGTTATAACCATGGTTCTGGTTGAATAATGCGGTCGCAGTCTATAACCGATGAGTTAGGCGCGCACATGGTCTAAACCGGCCTCAGGTGATCCTATTGGATAGGGGCGGTTCTTTTCTGTTCTGAACGGTTTCAACCCTTCCCTGAATAGTCACAATGGTTCATGGCTTGTGTAGGTTAAGGCATGGTCCTTTGGCCATAGGCTGGACACACGCACGGACCAGACAGTCCATACGGACGGTTAGGTCAAACGGTTGGAACATCTGAATGGGTGCGAGTTGCCAAGGGTCATGAGTTGCCAAGAGGCACGTGTGTCCAAAGGGTACTAGTTCCCAAAGGATGTGAGTTCCAAACGGTGCCAGTGGTTCAAGGCTTAGGCCAAACCAAGTGGACAGTCCGCGGCTGCATAGTCGAACAGACGGACGATTCGTTTAACCGGAGTGCTGTGTCGCAAGGTCGGATCGGTTGCAAGGAAATCCGGTTTGGGCTTGGGCCTTACTAGGTGGTATGGATCCAGGCCTTGGGTCAGATCAGGTAAGAAGGTCCGTGAGCCTTTGGGCCGGACTTATAACTGGCCGATCGCACCTAGATCTTAACCGGACAGGTTAGACGGGACTATGGACGATCCGACTATGGTTGGATGGTTCTAGCCGCAAAGGCTAAGTAGGATGTCTTACAATCAACTTCGGGTTGGGGAGTAGGATAGGCGCCATATGCCTTATGTAGGGCATAGACCCACATGATGGCAATGGAAGGCCGGTTATGTCAATACCTGCTAAGTAGACGATGGCTTATCAAGTCTAGTGGCCGGATCTTGTTTCATGACGATGTTTCGATGGCCGAGCACTAGTAGGGATAGCCACGTTGCTGGAGTAAGAGTATTGATGTGATGCTTCTGGATATCAACCTTGGTGTTGATAACTTCGAGATTGGCTAAGAGTCATGACGAAGTGTATGGCTAGTACTATGTGTCGTAGTCCATAAGTATTGAGCTTAGGTGTGATTGTTCAAGGAAAGCTGTGTAAGATCTGATCATGGTTGAGTATGGACGACCTGACCTCAGGATGATGGTTCAAGGTGTCGGAACTAATCTGATTAATGAATGCATCGGTTGGTATGAACAAATCATATTTGTTGTCTGGGTTAAGTCCCAAGGCCGGTCAGGCCAGATGATGACTCATCAGTTCCAAGTCATGTGAGGATAGTTTGTTGATTGACTTAGGATCTAATGAGCTTTGTCAGTTCAGAAGATGGACTGGGTACTATTGCCTATAAGGCAAAAGGATTTTGGATTGTGCATAAGCTAGGAAAGGCCAGATGTATATGCTTATCCTTTCAAAGACTTCTCAAAGGTTACTTATGTCTGTGGGGATGGTTGGTTGAATG
>NC_027753.1:574242-577182 GCF_000695525.1 Brassica oleracea var. oleracea | reverse complement strand
AGAATCGTATGACTTGGTTTGGGTTTAGGATTGATCTTTAAGCTAATCGGTAGTTGTGTAAACTGACCAAGGCTAAGGTGATTCGACCAGACAAGTGTTAGTTTGGTTTTAGACCAATGGTTAATTAGAGAATAATCCGATGCGTATCTGTTGAAAGGACCTAGGCTATAAAGGACTAAGAAAGTCTTTAGCTAAGGTCTAAGGTAGCCCTCGCCTTTAGGCGATATTATAATTAAAGGGCGAAAGTTAAGAGGTTCGGCCAGGAAGTGGACCGAGCGACGTAAGGCTTCGACGGCGGCCTAGTCGGCCGGATCGGGGTGTTACAGGTACAATCTTTGAGATATACCATTTCCCTAAATATATTTTAAAATAGTAAGACATTCAATTAAAAAAAATCAGAAAATGTATCAAAAATATAGCTACCTAAATCAGAATCAAGATCAGAAATTTCGTTTCCATATTCAGATACACGATCTCGAATTGAACTCAAAATTTTATCGGATTCCTAACATTGTTATTTGAAACAAACCAAAAACCAAAATAACAAAAGCCAAACCAAACACAAATTCATAAATAACTGAACTGTTACTATATTTTTGAACCAAAAATCAAAACCTACAGCCGAACCGGAACCAAACCGAAAACCAAAAAAATAAAATCTGGATGCCGAACCAAAGTTTAAAGTATTATGAAATCATAAAATTTTGATTTAAAACCATAAATTATAAATATAAGTTATCCCGGGCAGCCGCGCGGATCATAATCTAGTTTATACTTAAAACAAAATTTTTCTAGTAGATCTATCAATTTAGCTATAAATACAGAGGAAAATGGAAGAAAACAATGAAAAAACGAAAAAGAAAAAGAGAGGCGGCAGCCATGGTAGGAATTGGAGCAGACACACATGAGGAAAAAGATGATTACACAATGTCTATTCTTCTGGGCTTGAACTCGGATTTATTGTAAGAATATAAAGACAACTAATCACTGTTCTGTCATGAACATTACGTTTGCTTTTAAAATATTTAATATTTACATATAAAAACAAGAGAAATTACTTCAAACGACACTAATTAATGAAATGACTAAAATAACTCATATAATTTTGAAATAACCAGAATAACTCTTGAAACATTCAAATTTACTATTTTGCTATCACTAAGAACTAAACTATAATTTTTTTAAAAAAGAAATACACTTTAATTTTAAGAAATGAAAAAAAGAGAAACATTTACTTTTGTAGGGTTTCTCCACCGAACGAAACGCCCTCCTCGTCGTGTCCTACACCTCCATCTTCGACGGTCATTTCTCCGTCACAACCGGCTTCGTCTCCATCACCCCTACCGTAACTGGACTCTGTCTCCTACATCCTCCACTTGAACTCACCTTTTTTGTCTATGTGTTTCTCAACAAACCCGAATTGATTTCACCTCACTCACTTACGGCTTCAGTTGCAACGTACTCTAATCTGAGAGTCTTTAATCTATGTTGTTGTTATTGTAGATTAGTTGATTGCTGTTTGATCGGAAAACGGTAATAAAGAAGATGTGGGTTTAACAAAGACGTCTTATTTATGGTCGAAGAAAACATTCAGTCGGTTACAAGAGAAAAGAGGAGAATGCGACATAGAGGAAGCCGGTGGCTCGATGAGCTACCGGAAAAGTACAACTAACGGCGAGATGAAGCAAAGGTGAAAACCCTAATCTAGCCGCCAAGTGTTAGTCAATGATTTCGGATCCTTCTCTCGTTGTTTCCCCTTTCCCTTATATAGTCGCCCTGATGTTTCGTCCTTGACCTAATTTACGCCATCTTGGTGGGCCTCCTCTGCTGGGCCGAAAAGTCCGTAGGCGTCCGAGCAGCCGCTGAGCCGAATATACTTCAGTCGACGATGATCGACTAAAAGTACTCAAGAGTCAAGCCGAGAGACCTGACTCTTGAGCCGACCGATCGAACCGTCGCTCTACCTAGTCCGGGCCAGGCCTTTCTATTCTTCGGGCCTTGTGGGGTGGTCAAATCCATCCTCTACAGGGTATTGAACAATACCTGGTTTGAGGGAATAGAAGGCCTGTCGGAAGGTTGGAGCGGTTAGTCAATGAGTCGCACAACGTCGTTCTCTTGGAGGCGAGCAGTAGAGGCTTTATCGCTCCTTTTGGTCGTTGTGTCGCAGGGAAGGTTCTGGAATATTTCCGCTTGAGGCTGATTAGTCGCGGATATTCGGATCCCGACTGACATGTCTAGATTAGCCGTTGGTTTATTCTGATTTTAAGATGACCGACGTCTGATTTAGACGAGAAGCTGAACCGTCGCGAGGGTCCGCTGGACATTTGGGAGAGTTCCGAGGCTCAAATGGGCCCGTTTGAATTTAATGATGACGCCTCGAGTTCCCCCCCTTCTCTTCCTTTCATGACATGTCGAGAAGCGGAATCGTCGCGAGGGTCCGCTGGGTTTTTAGGGTGGATTTCGAGGCCCGTTTAGGCCCGAATAGACCTAATGATAGCGCCTCGAGTTTCCCCCCATCTCTTTTCCTTATAAATACGCAGATCCCCTCTCATTTCTTCAAGCTTTCCCCCGCGATCAAAGGTACTTTCTCTCTCCTTTCCTTATCTCTCTAAGTGTTATAGCCTTCTTTCGACGCGTTCTTCGCCGTCTTGCTCCACCATGTCGTCAGTTCAGAGACTATCGAGGCAGCAGAAGGGGAAATCAGTGGCGGCGACGTCGGCTCCTGCTAGGAATCCTGACGGCGGTTGTATGGGGGACCTCGAATCGGCTCATCATACGGCGATGATGGATACAGTCAATTTGTCTCGCTCCCAGAAGCTTTTAGTCGCAGATGCGACGAGGCTTGCGAGAGAAGGAAGTGAGGATGTCGCTGTGAGGGACGCGACGGAGTGTACGAGAGATGGACAGAGCGGGGCGGTGCCCGTTGACTCGATTACCTTG
>NC_027753.1:568452-573599 GCF_000695525.1 Brassica oleracea var. oleracea | reverse complement strand
CTTTCTGCCTTATGTTTTCAGGAGAGTGGAGATCTGATCTTCCGACCGTTCTTCCTATTCGCACCAAGCGACTAGACATCTTCCCGAAGGATATCCAGAAGCAAGTTTCGGAACCAGGAAATGCCTTGAGGCCTTAAAGAGGGCTGGGAGCGACATCTCGCAAGCCACTATCGAGATATTCGCCGAGCAAGAAAAGAAATACAAGCAGGAAGCCGAGAAGCTCAAGGTGGGCGAGATACCCGAGGGAGATCTCACACTTTCTCCTCTCGTATTGGACTCTCAGTTTGTGGATGCTCGAATCTTGGCGAGTCTCGATCCGTATGGGTCCAACGCCGGCTTGATCGATCCAGAGACTGCAGCGAGTCTTCACGTTCCACCTACTCATCCGACTGAAGAGCGACGTGAAGACCCGACGCCTCTTCTTGAAGGTCCTTTGGCTGATCCATAGATCGTCTCGAGATCAGACGATGTGCATGTTTCTCCGGCTGCTCGTGAGTCGAGCGTCAGGGCTTCGGAGCTCTCCGCCTTCAACGATCGTGAAAGCGACCGGGAGGACTAGCTTCTCTTGTATGTTGTTTCTTTTCAGTCACGGAGGACTTGTGTTGTTGCTTTTTTAGACTTTTGCCTTTTGAGGTTTCTACTTTGTTGCTTTTCTTCTGTTATTTCCAACTCTTCGAATCGTATTAACTGTTTATCTTTTATTGTACTTGTCTATCAAATGCATGATTTCTCAAGATTCGAAGTGACTTTGTTTGTTTAGTATAAACGTTATTCGAGATACCGAATCGTTGAAGTGTTAAGCTCGTCAAGACTTTGTCTCGGTCGATCTCTTTGACTCGCGATCGTTCGTCATTTGAGTTTCGTTGTTAATTATGAGTTCTCGACGTTGACGGTTCCAAATCGATCCTAACATAATTTTCAAGCGTTCGGTGGGCCAGACCTTACTTAGTAAATTACAGGGTGGGTTGGAGTCATTGTCTCGGCCGTGTTGGTTTAAATTGCAACACGGTCGACTCCCGTGAATACGTGTCTGATCAGGAAATATCAAACGTGGGATGTGAGTACCGATACGCTTGTTCGAGAAGTCGGAGCATGCTCGTGTAGGCATCGCTTAAGTGATCGTCTGCTTCGGAGATCGATTCCTCGGGGAGGAGGTTTTTTTTTTTATTTCGGCTGGACCCCTTTTTCTTTTGGGCTGCCTACGTATCCCTTTGTGGGAATCAAGCCATTCGTAGTTCTTAGATTGTGAGTAAAATTGGCCTTTGAGGCGCATTTACTCGGTTTTTGTTTTAGCGAGAGAACGTGACCGTTGACCGTTCTTTCGCCGTTTTTTTTTTTTTTTTTTAAAGCGAGTAAAAGTGGCCTTAGTGGCGTGTTTACTCGGTAAGGCGTTCGTCTTGACTAAGGATGGAAGAGGCGGAGAACCGTAGGCCATCGAGAAGGGTGTAGCCTTCGTCGCTCCGCGAGGAGTTGTTCTGTGGGACCACAAGACACCGTCTAGTTCATCTGCCCAGCAACCTTTCTTTAAGTTGAGTCGTTTCTTCAGACCATCGATGATGGTCTTGTTCGTCGACTCGGCATGGCCGTTACTTTGCGGGTTTCTCGGGGTCGACATGTTGAGTCGAATTCGCCATCTGTCGCAAAATCCCTTGAAGGGATGCGAGATGAATTGTGAACCGTTGTCTGTAATGATCTCGTATGGGAGCCCATGTCGGCAGATTATGTTCTTCCAGACGAAGTTTTGCACCTCCTTGTCGGTGATGCTGGCATAGGCTTCGGCTTCAACCCGCTTGGTGAAGTAATCTGTGAGGACCAGGATGAACTTCTTTTTGCGAGATGCCGGCATCGGACCGATTATGTCCATTCCCCATCGCATGAATGGGTATGGAGCAGTTATGGTATGAAGGAACTCCGTTGGGCTGTGTATGGTGGAAGCGTGACGATGGCATTTGTCGCATTTGCGCACGTATGTCTCGCAGTCGGCGTTCATGGTTGGCCAGTAGAGTCCGCCCGAGAGATTGCCTGCTGCTCCTTCATGTGTTTCGGCCATGACTAGTCTCGTTTCTTCGCCGGAGATACATTTGAGTAGCACCTTCGTCGCGGTCCATCGGTGTAGTTCCCCGTCCATTTGTCGCACTTGCGCACGTTTATAGTCGCCCTGATGTTTCGTCCTTGACCTAATTTACGCCATCTTGGTGGGCCTCCTCTGCTGGGCCGAAAAGCCCGTAGGCGTCCGAGCAGCCGCTGAGCCGAATATACTTCAGTCGACGATGATCGACTAAAAGTACTCAAGAGTCAAGTCGAGAGACCTGACTCTTGAGCCGACCGATCGTCGCTCTACCTAGTCCGGGCCAGGCCTTTCTATTCTTCGGGTCTTGTGGGGTGGTCAAATCCATCCTCTACAATTGCATGTAGAAATTTTAATTTCATCTAACCTTCGACTTCAAATCTGTTGAACATAGGTTTGGTTCTGAATGAGAATTAAATTTGTTTTTTTTTGTGTAGGAGAATTTCCTGAATTGAAGGAGAATGAGAGGCGTTAGAAGATATTTCTTGAAGCTGGGTGGACCAAAGGTTTCCGCTTGAGAAGACAATGAAGATTCTTCCTGGTGGTGGAGCTGATGAAAGCAAAATAGGCGTTGAACAAGTCAGGTGAACTCTGACTCAATACGTATTCCTTTATCAAAGCTTCGATGTCTGACCCTGATGTGAGTTGATATTTTCCGTAAAGTTTTGTTTTTTTCTTATGTTGGAACTTTGGGCGAGAGACCGATAGCGAACAAGTACCGCGAGGTAAAAATGAAAAGGACTTTGAAAAGAGAGTCAAAGAGTGCTTGAAATTGTCGGGAGGGAGTTTAAGTTGTTGTTGTGCTCTAGATGGAGAATATGGTTCACTTTCTTGCTGATATTGGGGATGGTGTACTTATATGTTTTATTCTGTGTTTGTGTTGATAGGGAATGCTCAAAGCTTCTAGCTTTACATCACTCTGAGGTGCGGAGAGAGAGCAGGTTACGTGTTGTGTACATAAATACTCTTAAGATCGAGAACGGCGGAGGTGTTTCATCAGCCAAGTCTCTCTTGAGTGCTGCTCCTCTTTCTTTATGCTTAAGTGATTTGACGGGAAAAGAGTCGTTCCTCATATTTGAAAACTTTTGTTATAAGTTCAAATGTAGTAATGAATACTTTTTTGTATTGGTTCAACTTTTCTATGATTAATAAATAAGCTTTCTGATTGCCTGATTATGTTTGCTTGCTTCGTGCTGTGTAATATGTTGTCAAAACAATCTTAATGATCTCATTTAGTATGAGCTTAAACAAATATTAATGATCTCATTGTGGGGGACCAGAACAACATATTTGATCTGAGTTCTCTAGTTTGAGTCTTGTTCTTGTGATGCCAAATTGTGTATTTGTGTGTGAACCAGGTGATGTGTCCAACATGACTCTTGAAATAATGTGTAATTTATTGATTTCTAGATTTTATAACGTCCAAGCCTTTTTCTATATCATATGTGATATAACTTCCGAGCGTCTTTCCCAAAGGGATATTCGACAAAGAGGCACTACGACTCATGGCATTGAACTTGTTTTGATTACGAGGATTGCAACAAGACCATGAAATGAAACAACTTGATAAGGAATAAAAGATGGATGAAAAAGATGACGGAAATTACCAAAACCTTATCTAATTCTAATCTTAATTAATCTAAAAATAAACCAGTTTTGAAATTAATGTAAATCGGGTCGAAACTGAACATTAAATTAAGTTTGGTTTATATAAACCTAGATTTTTCTCAATAAATCTGCCACAACATAAATTTAAAAAGTATGCCACCACTTAAACAAAAAGTCTACCAACAATTTTAAGTCAGATATATAACTCTGCCGTAAGAAAATAAGTCGAACATAAAAAAATAAATTTGTACATAAGAAAATAAGTTGACCACAAAAATCTACCATTTATAACAAATCTGCTACCTCATTCGACATACATATTTTTAAAAATCTGTTTTCTATTAAAATCGGACAATTAACCCTGCCGTGGAAACAAATCTGACGTTTATAAGAAAGTCTGACACCACTTTAACGGTAGATTTTTTTTTCTATACAGATTTTATACACAGACTTATTATTCGTCAGATATATTTTTTTTGAAAATAAATATGCCGTCGATCAAATGTTAAGGGTATTTTGGTAATATTTTTTTTTGTTATAACTATGGACAAGGACAATTTTGACCAGAAAAATATTCTAATAATTTTTTAAAAATATGAATCATTCTAGTAATAACACAATTAATTTGTGTCATTTAGTAAACTTCCCAAAAAACAATATAAAGTCTTAAAACTAGGTCCCTGTTATAAACCAAGTGGTGATCGACCCATATCAGGCCCAAACCGTCCGGCTCATCAGCTATCCATCCGGCCCATTCGCTAATAACTTAGGCGAATGAGAGTTTACATTTATCTATACTTGATGCTTATCCTTTTCCATATGTATTTAGGATAAGTACTATTTCTTATTCCTATTAGGAATAAGATTTCCTTTTCTCTTATGACGGTCTAAATAAGACGGTCTAATACTTGTATATATATAGACCTTTGGTCATGAGTAATAATAAGCTTACACATCATCTCTTTTACAACACATTATCAGCACGAGTTTCTAAACTCCCTGAGCAAATCGAAAAACTCCTAAACCTAAAACCTAGTCGACGACCTTGAACCCTAACCCGACGAACCCTAATCTGTTCTTGCAAGCGTTCCAGCTCGTGGTCATCCGATCAGCCTCAACCCTAAGGTCTTTCTGATACTAGACAAACATAGCCTCAGCTCCATCCATTTTCAGCTTGCATCCCGGAAAGCTACAGCTCACGGTCCCCGATCAGCCAGCTCGCGACCCGGCAGCGATCAGCTCGCGCAACTTCAACTCCAACTCGTTCCAGCTCGCGTCCGTTCGAGGTTCTCTTGGTGGTCCGGTTTCTACAATCTGCAAACAAAAGGTAACCCTAATTCTAAGAACATGAGAATTGAATTTGGATTGTTTGTAAAGATTGAAATCCTAAAAACTAATCTCTAAGATAAAACCCTAGGATAATAGATCAAACCCTAAAAGAGTAAATCGGAGCTCGAATAAGTCTGATCCC
>NC_027753.1:564696-566158 GCF_000695525.1 Brassica oleracea var. oleracea | reverse complement strand
TCGGAAAGAAAAAGAGAAAGGTGCATAGAATACAAATCCGAGGTCATAAGGAAACCATACCAGACATTGAAAAAAGGTTGTGCAGCTAAACATCTAAGGTACCAAACCATGTAGCTTGGGACGCCTAGCTGCTAGGTAACAAAGGTCCTGGATAATGAAATCCCAAATCGATCAGATCATGTCTGGAACACAATGGAACCATAGATAAGTGTCGACAAATAAAGATATATTTGTACATAAGAGAGTAGCACTTGAACATAAAGATATAAACGAGGATCAAAGCCCACGAAAGAGTACTCATAAAGATTAGATTGAAAAGATAAACGTGGGGTTTAAAGTATCTATAAAGAAGAGATAGGCATATTGGCCATACATACATATACAAAAACGCCATCTGATATAAACCAGTGAAACAGATGGGTCTTGTGAGGGAAAAGAAACCGTGAGATATGGTACATGATCACGAGGTTTAAAGGTGTTCATGTTTCCTACTAACAACATACGATCATAGCTGGTTACACAAGGATACTCACAAAGACCATGGAACAGATTATAAGGAGATAAACTCCTATGTGGTGGATGTTGCTACACAATTTCGAAATTGACAAAGGTCTGGTCATAAGAAAGAAATTAGATTGACATATAAAGATGTAGTTGATATTACGTGTATACGCACACCAAATAACCTAATGTGCACGCTACCACAATCGAATGGTATGTCAATGTATCACTTTAGGATCGAATCCATAGAGACCAACGATTACACTTTATCTTTATGGGATCAATGCTTAGCTAAAACAATGATGGGGTTTTGAGGTTGATTTCGTAACAATAAAGTAAGAGATTGATTTAAGATTTCAGATGATTAAAATGCTAGCCTAGGGTGGTTTGGTCGGGTGTTAAACAGGTGTGAGCCAAACAATTATTCAAGTTCAATTAAGAGCAAGTCTAGAACTCGGATCACTCAAAAAGAACAATCCACTGTCGTGGTACTGCCCCCTATGCTGATCGATCTTGATACCTAAACTCTCGTTTGAATCAAGATGCGACGGCAAGCAATAGAGATCAAGTCCGATATGTTCACAAAACACCCTAATATCTACTTTCGCTGATTAGGGATGCAATGCTCATTCAAGTTATGTCTAGCAACCTATAACACTTTTGATGAATAGATTAAACCTAGAATCAGGCACTAAGTGGTTAACTTGATGCAAGCCTTAAGAACAACAGTGAATGAAGACAATCGATTTATAACTTATTTATGTCAAGCTCACGGATCTAACACCCTAACACCCTAGACTAAGCAAGGTGACTACTCAGCCATAGCTACAGAGAACACAAAGATAACAGATGAAGAAAACATGTTGAATCAATAAAATAAAAGAGATAGGGCTCAGGATTCTTCTGAAGAGTGTAGAGATCCTTCTCCCTTTACAATAAGCAAATCCAACAATGGAGTTTT
>NC_027753.1:560141-561446 GCF_000695525.1 Brassica oleracea var. oleracea | reverse complement strand
AACTTGATGCAAGCCTTAAGAACAACAGTGAATGAAGACAATCGATTTATAACTTATTTATGTCAAGCTCACGGATCTAACACCCTAACACCCTAGACTAAGCAAGGTGACTACTCAGCCATAGCTACAGAGAACACAGATATAACATATGAAGAAAACATGCTGAATCAATAAAATAAAAGAGATAGGGTTCAGGATTCTTCTCAAGAGTGTAGAGATCCTTCTCCCTTTACAATAAGCAAATCGAACAATGGAGTTTTCGGGTCTGGTTCCTCTCTGTAAACTAGCGTAGAATGATAAAGAGAAACAGAAAATATGATATATCAAAGCCACAGGCGGCTGGGAGAGAAAATAGGGATAATTAGGGCAAATCTCGTAATGATTGTAGTTTCCTTAAAAATCTCTGCCGCTGGAACACTCACTCGGAACAATCACTCGGGTTGCTCCGCTATCTGACTGTTCTGGGTGAAAACCACCAAATTGCATTGTTTTCTGCTTCTTTTGTTCCAGCTGGTCCATCTCCCATCCAATGCAACTCCAGACCTCTAATGACTCCAAAAGGACTAGAAAGACTCGATAAAGACTTGAAAACCAATTTAAAAGCATATATACAAGATGTATAAAACACCATATATCAGTAGTAAGCAGCATATGGATCACTGGATAAAGGACAACATTGTTCCTAAGCTGTTCATGGACTGAAACAAAGCAGCTGCATATAGTATGTATTACTAGTAAAGGAGTTCTATAAGAATGATCAAATTCAGTCCATATGTAAACTAATAAAGAAATTTGAATTCCTTGTGATTATACTAAACCAACCTAAAGAGAGGTTAAAAGGTTTATACAGATCTGTGACACTAGCATGGACCGACTAGATTCAAGTACGGACTAGTGGAAAAGAAAGATCAGCTATCATATGGCAGTCCATAAGCACGTGTGGTCGAGGTCCATGACCTAATATATATTCAAGTGCGTGGTATGATCCACGGCAAGAAAGGTCATGGGACGCCATCAAGATATAAATATAGGACTGCAATATCTAATGTATGTGGCATTGCTGAAGGCAAGAAAGATCGATAACCATGTATAAAGGTCCTTGAGTGTATTTGACTGCAGATCCATAGTTTGATGAGATTATAAAACTCATTGCAGCAATGATTATTAATGATATGACCTTGGACACTCATGGGGTATGGACGAGTATAGACAAGGTCTATAACTCAACATGGATCGACTATAATGGATAAGCCATTAGCACATACGGGTGATGTATGTCCGAATGGACGAAGGCATGTCCGTGAG
>NC_027753.1:554716-559877 GCF_000695525.1 Brassica oleracea var. oleracea | reverse complement strand
GGCAAGTTCCTACATCAACGTTCAAGAAGCTCAAAGGACTACAAGTTCAGTCATATGATATGTCAGCCGACTTCTTCACCATGTCTACACCAACCACACGTCCATGAAATTTATCTATCAGTTTGGGACGTGCCAATTAAAGGACCAGTTCAAGACTTGGCGCCCATGAAGCTAAACTATCAAATTGTCCATGCGCCAACTTGAAGAACATACACAGGGGTACAATTCAGGGGGAGTTCATGTGTTGTACTTTTTTTCCTTATCCATGGTTTTGTCCCACTGAGTTTTCCTGGAAAAGCATGTTACAAGCCCTGAACCGGATGTGTCGATCAAGTGGTAGTGTTATAAACCAAGGGGTAGTGTTATAAACCAAGTGGTGATTGACCCATATCAGGCCCAAACCGTCCGGCTCATCAGCTATCCATCCGGCCCATTCGCTAATGACTTAGGCGAATGAGAGTTTACATTTATCTATACTTGATGTTTATCCTTTTCCATATGTTTTTAGGATAAGTACTATTTTCTATTCCTATTAGGAATAAGATTTCATTTTCTAAATAAGACGGTCTAATACTTGTATATATATAGACCTCTGGTCATGAGTAATAATAAGCTTACACATCATCTCTTTTAGAACAGTACCAATTTATCCTTGCTTAATCCACAATATTTTTGTTAGGCGCTAGGCTCGTGGTTACCGTACCCATAACGCCTTGCGAGTTGGCATAAAGAAAATGAGCTGGATTTTATATATACAAAAGCGAATA
Organism: Brassica oleracea var. oleracea; assembly: GCF_000695525.1. NCBI lineage: Eukaryota > Viridiplantae > Streptophyta > Magnoliopsida > Brassicales > Brassicaceae > Brassica > Brassica oleracea. The sequence continues at coordinate 559,110 of NC_027753.1, read as the reverse complement.
AATATCCTATGAAAAAAGAAACAATTATTTGCGTTTAAAAAAAAAAAATTATTTATTTTCTTCACAGAACATTATCTTCACAAAGACTAAAGAAAGGACAATGAGGAGACGTGGACGGACTGTAAGCCCGTCAACAGATTTCCTTGATATCTCTTAATCTCTTTACTTTCACACCACAACACTTAACTGATCCTTTCTCTCATCCTCAAACGCTGCAAGCAGCACACCACACAAAATACAGAATGGCTCAAACCATGCTGCTTACTTCGGGAGTTTCTGCGAACCAATTCTTAAGGAACAAGAACCCTCTCGCTCAGCCCAAAGTTCACCATTTCTTCCTCTCGGGAAACTCTCATGTTGTTCTACCATCTCGAAGACCGTCATTAGTACCTCTTGCCATCTTCAAACCCAAAACCAAAGCTGCTCCCAAAAAGGTTTTCAGAGACCGTTTTTACTTGCGACACAAGAAACATCTCTTGTGAATAGATGGTTATGTTGAGATCTTTTTCTTTTTTTAATACATTTTAGGTTGAGAAGGTGAAGCCAAAGGTTGAAGACGGTATCTTCGGAACATCTGGTGGGATAGGTTTCACGAAGCAGAACGAGCTCTTTGTCGGTCGCGTTGCTATGATCGGTTTCGCTGTAAGTCCACTCTCTTTCTCTGTGAGACGCAAATACTTTCGTTGCAAGTAGAAGCCAGCCTTGATATGAATGCTGAGTTTCATGAATAGGCATCGTTGCTGGGTGAGGCGTTGACAGGGAAAGGTATATTAGCACAGTTGAATCTGGAGACAGGGATACCGATTTACGAAGCAGAGCCATTGCTTCTCTTCTTCATATTGTTCACTCTGTTGGGTGCTATCGGAGCTCTTGGGGACAGAGGAAAATTCGTCGACGATCCTCCCACTGGACTTGAGAAAGCCGTCATTCCTCCCGGCAAAGGCGTCCGATCTGCCCTCGGTCTTAAAGAACAAGGTCTCTTTTCTCAAGATCCCCTTTCTCTGCTTGTTGCAAATGCCATTGGTCTGAACAACTAATGTGCAAAATATTACTGAATGGGTCTATCTAGTAGTCGTAGAGACCCTTAGCGGTATGCCCAAAATTAGATTAGTTTTGAGTCTAATTTACCAAGGATAAACTGAAGCTTAAATATCCGTAATTGGTGTTTGAATCAGGGATAGTGTCTGAATTTACTTTTATGTTGATTTATCTACACCCTAAGAAGATACACATATGATATTACTTAGAGTTGTGAGGTCTAATCTATAAATGTTTGTTGTTTAATTGTGTGAAGGTCCATTGTTTGGGTTCACGAAGGCAAACGAGTTGTTCGTAGGAAGATTGGCACAGTTGGGAATAGCATTTTCATTGATAGGAGAGATTATAACCGGGAAAGGAGCCTTGGCTCAACTCAACATTGAGACTGGTATTCCAATTCAAGATATTGAACCCCTCGTCCTCTTAAACGTTGCTTTCTTCTTCTTTGCTGCCATTAATCCTGGTAATGGAAAGTTCATTACTGATGATGGTGAAGAAAGCTAAACTCTTTATGTACTTAAAATTTGTGGTTTGTGAGCCCATCTTCATGTTGAGACAAAAGGACATGGACAGCTTAAACTTTTGTAATTCTTAAAGCCTCTTGTTTTTACTTGAATTTTCAGATTATATATAGTTTCACAACCACCTAAGTGATTAGTGTTATTGATATCGTTTAGCATCTCTCAACAGACATAAAGTCGTTATTTTGGTGGATAATAAATTGAATAAGTTAACACATGTGATGAGCTTATTTGATTATAGTTTACCACACGGAAAAACTTATCCCCATATATATATATTAAATGATTTCTGCTGATATATAAAAATTTTCCAATTAATTGTTAAAATTTGATTGGTTGATGGTTTTTAATTTTTTATTTATTTAATTAAAGTTTAAAAAAAAACTAATCATAAAATTATCTAATCTAGTATATGTTTCCAAACATACAATTAAACATATTAAATATAGATGAATTAATATAATTTATTTATAGAAACAACTAAAACAATTAAATATCATAGATTACATTATATACATTGATATTATACATTTAAATACATATGATATTACAGAAACAATTATAAAAACGGTTTTTAATATATTTATATTAGTATTCTATACAATAAATCATAGATTCCAGAAAATTAATTAATGTAAACCTAATAATATTAATTAAACTCACTCATTCACCATATATATATATATATATATTCTAAAATGTTTCATATGAATGCAAAACATTCAAATATATAATTTAAAAAAACATCATTTTCCAATGACAATGTGATATCATAGATAAGTTATCACTTTTAGAAATGATTAAAATAGTTTTATATTTTAAAACATAAAAATTATATGGTAAGTAAAATTATATTAATCAAGAAATGTTACTTAATTCATCTATTAATATAAACAGATGAATTAAAATTATTATATGGTAAGTCACTTAAAATTATATTATATAATAATTCATTTAAAATTATTATATCCCCTATATATTAATTAAGAAATCACTTAAGTAATTTCTGTTGAAGTGTCGCCCATGGGAGAGCTTTACACAAGCTCCAGTATCATGAGTGATCATCCCACAAGCTTCACAAAAGCCACGAAACCGCTCATATTGGGTTTTGAGAAGCGTGTTCACCCCATGAGTAAATTGAAAGTTTCGTTGAAACTTCAAAAGATGAGACACATTCCAGTTCAACCTTACATGAACAAACTCCAATCTTCCACCAAGTTCTTCATTATATTCCATCTGGATATACTGACCCATCTCCCTTGCAATGTGAACAATCACCTCACGATTCATGAATTGAAAAGGGATGCCTCTGATTTGTATCCAAAACGGAATGAAGTTGAGCATCTCCAGATCCATCAAAGGCTTCGACCTCTGAAGAATGAGCATTCGTTCAGCATATGCCCATGGACCTCTCCGCATAACCGTCTTTAAAGCCTCTTCAGACGGAAACACAAATTGGAATCACCTCCCTTCGGCTTGACTGGATGCCCAATGATGATGAACCGGTTCTCCTCTTCGGCTTGTCAGACCACCTCCCTTGGTAAAACAAAAGGAGCATCATCACATCCCAAATTGATGTCTAGAATTGATCTCCGTAAACCCTCTGTCATTGTTCTTAGAAATATTGTAAATTCCCAAAAGTAAATCAAGAGATTTGCCAACAAATTAAAAGAAATTGTGGTAGCAAAAGACCCTAGATAAGGGATTTTATACATACACAATCTCTCTAACCGTTGCGCAATTACTTCATCACGAAAGGAAGTGGATTCTTTCGTGGGGAGAAAAGACATTGTGGTGAGATTCCGAGAAAACGACCCACTCTATCATCAAAATCACATTCAACCACGAAAATCGTGGCGAGAAAATTCAAAAACCCTAATCGTTCAACAATCTTCTTGACAGTCGCCTTAGGAAAAAAATATTATTTATTTATTAAAACTTTTTATGTTTTCTAAAGTCCACACAAAAACGTTTACAAAATATCTTCATGATAAAAGCATCCGATCATTGTATTGGTTTTACACAAAAAGCTCTCTTTTTCATTTTTTTGAAAGCTAGAGTATTCCAGGTTTTTTCACGTGTTAAAATAAAATAAAAAGTAATTCTACAACCAATTATCTTAATTAATTATAATATTATTTTTCTGTAAGAGAAAATATTTGTAATGACTAAGGTTTACGTCGTTGAACTATTTTAAATCTCACAGATTTTCTAAAAATATATACTGAAATTTTTGATTATCCAACTATTTGAAATTAAAAAATAAAATTTTAATTATTATTCAAAAATTATAACAATGTAAACATAATATATATTTCTTCGTATAATATAATTACTCGCAAAATTGCTAGAAAACACCTAGTCTGATTATAAAAGAGTGTAAAAAGTATTTCGTACATCTCATTTATTAATCATATATATAAGAGACAAACACCATAAATTAACCAGTATATAAAAGAAATGAGTCAATTCAGTTATTATCAATTAATTTTATATTTCGAGCTCATCTATCTTAGTATGGTATCATATTCTGATTTCTGTACCCAGTTCATAATCCTTCCAACTTAAAGTCGGGCTTGTCGATCATTTTCAAAATTCCGAGAATAATAGCCAAGAGAAATTATATCGAAGGATATTTTAAAACAAGATCATAAGGAAATGGTCTTAACCACATAACTAGATTAAGATCCGCGCCTTGCGCGGAATAAACATTATATATATAAATTATTTTATGTATTATATGTTCTTACATATTATTAAATAATAAATATATATTAAATAATTAAAAGTCAGTAACTATTACATATATAATTAAATTGGTGCGAACGTATAAAT
>NC_027753.1:554370-554663 GCF_000695525.1 Brassica oleracea var. oleracea | reverse complement strand
AAAAATTTGATAGGATATGTAATTAAATTTAAATGATATTAACATACACAATATATTTTTAATATTAATGTCTATTTTTTTTTATTTTTTTTAAAAATGATGCTTTCTACTCATATGTTTTTTTTATCATGTGTATTTTTAATAGCAAAAACTTCAAATTACTGATAACAAAATTTTATTGTGGGATCAATAATTTTAGTAATTGATAATTTAAAAAAAATTTATCAATGTTAGTTCAAAACTTTTATCAAAAAAAATTATTCAAAGTAAATTTTGAAACTAAAATATTTATT
>NC_027753.1:541796-554342 GCF_000695525.1 Brassica oleracea var. oleracea | reverse complement strand
AGTTTTAGTAATTTATAGTCATTTTTTAAAATTCAAAATATAAAATATACAGAAAAATCTAAATTTTTATAATATGGTTATTGTGTTTTTTTAAAAATTATTTTAATAGTTTTAAATTAAACAAATTTGATAGAAGATACATTTTTTTATCAGATCTTTATTATTCAAAATTATTAATTGTCATATATACTTTACCCACATTAGGCAATTCTGTAATCTTTATTTAAGGAAATAATAAATGACATTAATAATGAATTTATGTTTATTTTAATAAAAAGCTTATTATATAATTAGATGTACCAACCTATTTCTCTAGTAATTATAAAAAATCATCCTAGTGATGACATGTGGCTACAAAAAGAAGTTGTAATGTTTCACAAATAATATATAGGGGATGATATATATACATATATATTTTAAATCTTAATGATTAAATAAATTAAACTTTTGCTTATATGATTTTGTAATCATTTGTATTTTGTCATAACAAAAATTTTAAACCATGGACCGCAAAATTTGAATGTGAGACTTTTAACAGTTTTAGTAATTTATAGTCATTTTTTAAAATTCAAAATATAAAATATACAGAAAAATTTAAATTTTTATAATATGGTTATTGTGTTTTTTAAAAAATTATTTTAATAGTTTTAAATTAAACAAATTTGATAGAAGATACATTTTTTTATCAGATCTTTATTATTCAAAATTATTAATTGTTATATATACTTTACCCACATTAGACAATTCCGTAATCTTTATTTAAGGAAATAATAAATGATATTAATAATGAATTTATGGTTAGTTTAATAAAAAGCTTATTATATAATTAGATGTACCAACCTATTTCTCTAGTAATTATAAGAATCATCATAATGATAACATGTGGCTACAAAAAGAAGTTGTAATGTTTCACAAATAATATTTTTTGGGGATTTCAGAAAGTGCAGCATGACCTATAGTCGGCTTCAGCCAATTGGGCCTGTTTTATAGACCAAGCTTTTCTCAATCAATCCAATATTTTCTGATTTAAATCGGGTTTTGTCCGATTTTATGCGATTAATTGGGTGTTTAGATGATTAATTGGTCTACGATTTAGCCGAAATCGCCGCCAGAACCTCCGTTGAATGCCCGGTCGGTTAAGGTACCCACGTTTTAGAACAGTAGTAAACACACTTGTAATATTATAAGAAAATAAAGGAGAAGTCAAAATGTCTCATGTTTAATGGTATTGATTCTCAAACGTGTTGATGTAAATTGGTTTTGGTTAAAATCACGAAAGATAATTACATTAAATATAAAAATAAATCTGGTTTACTATTCATAGATTAGATAAATTGATCCAAAATAAATTCCTGGGCAATAGATATTAAAAAAAAAACTCCACCGTAATAAATTTACATTATAATATAGTAGACTATATTAAAAAAAACTGTACCGTAGTAAAGCTCAGATTCCAGCTCTCGGTTTAACAAGGCTCTTCCTTTTGTGCCTACCTCAGCTGAACCTTTATCTTGGCTAGATAGAGTTTGTGTTTAAATTTATTTTTTATTTATTTATTTCTCGTTATTCTCTGTAATTCTGTCAAAAATTTAAAAGTTTGGTAATAATATTTTTATATTTTTACTAAAAAAAAATAATATAGTAGACTACAAAGTTATCAATGCTAAAACTGCTTATGTTCTATTTTTTTTTCCTTTCAGTTCTTACATTTTTCACTTGAATCAACCTCTTAATTTTTTCTGAAAATACTATTTATTTTTGTGTGTGTGTTTACAAACCCGATCCTAAATCTATTTATAATTTTGATGGTTGTATTTTTTTTACTACAACAATTTTGAATATATTTTTCTCATTTTCTTCAATTTTTTTTGTTTATCATCCTCGTAAATAAATTTTTTGAAATGCCATAGTCTAAAGTTTGAACCAAGTACCAAATGGGAGAAAAGATTACTCAACGAACTCGCCGTCTAGCCGACCGTCATTGCCATCCAGTTCGGACCTGTCCAAGATGCGGACATGACGAGGAAACTGTGAACCATATGCTGTTTGAGTGTCCGATGGCCACACAGACCTGGGCTTTAGCGCATCTACCTCTACATCCGGGTGAATTCCTGTGCCCCTCCATATACATCAACTTTGACTGCATTCTAAATCGGATCCATAATCGTAATGGAACCAAGGAAAGCCTGGCTCACACTATGATCTTTAAGAATATAAAGGATAATCTGAGTTTAGACAGGATTAGAGAAGGAGAATATGAGATTAAGAGACTACTTAGAGACTAATGGAGAATCATAATGAAATGACTAAAGAGAGAGATTGTTTAGAATCTTTATTAATGATGAGGTTACATTATATATAGTCCTAGACACTAGGGTTTTTCGAAACACAAGAGTATACAAGCATGTGAAGTCAAGGGAAGAGCCTTTGCTTTTGTTTGAACCGGCCAATGACTGGCCTCACACGTTTGGGCATCTTCCTGATCCAAGTCCAAGATGCTCTTCCTTTCCAGCCTTTGCCAGCCTGTCCTAGCTGTCAAGCCGCGCCTCCCTTATCCACTCCAACGTCTGGATAAGTTTTTGGTCAAGTGTAACTTCACCTCGGTTCATACGAGTTACTCGGTGAAGTTACCATCCTAGTTTCACCTTGGTACGGTCAGTGTACGGATGGCCCGTCCGTACCATTCCTTAGCTCACTCTCCAATCCCTTTCCTTTCACTCCTTTGCTTTCTCATGTCCTTAACTCCTCAATGCCTTCTCATATACCTCAACACATCTCAACACACACCCCATCGATCATCTGGTTCCTGTGGAAGGCGCGTAATGCAAAGGTCTTTGATAACAAGGAGATCTCGCCGATGGAAGTGATACAATCAGCGACGTCAGAGGCGGAGAATTGGCGACTGGCGCAAATCAATTCGGAAGTTACAGAGGAGAACGCCAACACTCCTTTGCCGGAGCTACTGTATAGACTGCCACAGAGACCGTTTTGTCGGTTTGACGCGTTATGGAAAGGAGATGATACTCGATATGGTGGCGGACTCGTGATAGAGAATGAGGATGGGACTACAACTTTCGGTTCATTTGCTAGTAACCGATCGCTGTCTCCCCTACACGCAGAGTTCGGTACTCTGCTGTGGGCCATGAAATCCTCGCTAATTCTCGGTCACGAATCGATGGCCTTTGAATTAGATTGCCTGCAACTAGTTAGGCTCATTGAGGAAGAAGAAGAATGGCCAAGTCTTATGGCTGAGTTTGATGAATTCCTTACTCTTCAGTTCTAAGTTTTTGTTATGCTCCATTTCTTTTGTCTCACGTTTAAAGAACCTCCGAGCTGATCGCTGATAGACCATGGATTTGACCCATTTTCGTCTATAGTTTATAGGTGTTTTTACTATCTATTATTATATTATAGAGTCTATTTTTATATTTATAAGATCAGGAAGTGATTTAGAGATAAGTGATGATTTTGGAGCATTTTGGATATATTTGGAGCAAGCACCCGAGATGACCATCGAGCTCGACCATCAGTCGATATTGGAGGAGGAATATCGATCGATGTTCACACTTGAACATCGATCGACAACGAAGCACGCTGAAAGCCTGTTTGGTCACAGCCAACTTGAAGCCCAAGTCTTCACCAATTTACAAGATTACTCTTGACGAGTTTTAACCTAACTATATAAACTTTTCCACCATGTCAGAGGCAAAGTGTGCTTTTCTGTGTTTTTATATTTATTACTTTCAGCTAAAGGTTTTAGGATTGTGATAGTTGGAGAGAAGATCCAAAGTTATAATTTGTGATTGGAACTCCATTAATATCTATTTTACTATTCTATGAAGTTTTCTAACCTAATTGCTTTCATGAATTGCTTGACCATGTCTAAGTAGTTCCACTGTTAGATTTAGGGTTTAAATAGATTATGAAGGATTATCCCCAACTATAGATTGCTAAGTTGTGGTAATTGTCATTAGGATTGTTCATTAATGCATGTTTCTAGATTAACTACCTAGAACTTGCCCTAGAATTGATAGATAAAAGCGAGAGCTTCATTTTCATCCTGAAAACATTCTAACTGAGCTAAGTTTCTTGCTAAGAGTAAGGCGAGAGCTGATCTAGTGAGCTTAGTAAGCATTCATTCAACCCGCGTATAAAGCTTAACTAGAAGCGCGTCGATCGATATTCATATTGGATAATCGATTGACGGAGCGAAAGATGTATCGACCGAAATCCCTATAGGATCATCGATAGACACTGCTATTGATCGAACACATCTGTTTGGGTCATTAGATATAGTTAATAGACGAGTTCAAACATGCGATAGCTGATGGACTTGTTGAATTGACAGTTGAGCTTTACATTATCATGCATGCAACTCATTAGGCATCTGTAGGATTATAATTCCAAGTTTCCTGAATAGAAACCCTAAGTCTAGCTATTTCCTTTTAAGCACCAAAACCTGAACCAATTAATCGAGCAATTACTTGCTCAACCAAAACTGCAAATTTACATTTTAAATCTTAAAAACTTCTTACTTAACAAATCAAATTTGATCTATTAGGTTCCCTAGCTCCCTGTGAATTCGATCCCTAAGTACTACAATTCGACTTCTTATTTGAGAGAGTATAAATCACTACTTAGGCTAATTTAAGTGATATCAATCGCCTTGCGAAAGGTGCTCCGTCTCGTGGCTTTTGTTTTTGTTAACTCTGAGGTCTAGACTTGGTTGGTGCTATATGGAGCTTTCGATGCAAAAAAAAAAAAGAAGCTTTGTCCCAGTTTTGTAAGACCATCTCCAATGTATTCCCCTATTTTTACCTCTAAAATAGAGATGAGTTTCTTTCCAATGTATTTCTCTATTTTTACCTCTATAAAGGAATATTTTCAAAAGATTCTATTTTAATTTTACAAAAGATACATTTTGTTTATAAAAGTTGATAACTAACCCTATTTATTTTTAATTTTTAAAATATTTTCATAAACTTATGAATTTTTTTAAACTAAAGTTTTGTTAAAAGACTATTATGTAAATAAAAAAATGTTATTATATTCCTACAAAAGCTGTATTTTTCTATAAATATAATTATTTTAGTTACAACTATAAAAAATTTGAAAGTTAAAAGACTATTTTAAAAATAAAAAAGTATGACTCTATAATAGATAAATGCTATTTTTTCCTCTATTATAGCATATAGAAGTGAAAATAGCTAGGGATCGGAGATGTTCTAAAAACAAATGTTTTTCGCCAAAAGAAACTAGTGATGGAAAACCAAAGAAGGAAAATGACAAAAAACAGTAAGAATTCGAAAAACAAAAGATAGCCAAAGATATCTCGGAGAATCCGAGCTGGCAAATCCATCTTCATCATCATGTGGATGATAGTACCGCCACATGTACATCTTCATTGGCAATGTTTGTACACGTGTCATCTTTTCGGAGGTTTGCTTAGATCGCGAAGAACTCGCTTCTCTTATCAACAAAAAATTCGAATTAATAAAAAAGTAAAATCCCTTTTGTCTCTCTAATCTCTTTGTCTATTATCTCTTTCGTTCCTTCCGGTGACGACGCCATGAACGCCGCCGTGTTTACGTCTTCTGCTTTATCTCTACCCATATCCTTCTGTAAAACTAGATCATCTCAAGTCACCAGAAAGAAGGTGTAACTTTACTTGACATCTGTTTTTGAGATCTTGGGTTTTTGTTGTGGCATTAGAAAAGGTTTCATTTTTGAATGATTATTGTTTGTTTCTCAGGGAGAGTTCAGGGTTTTTGCTGTGTTTGGGGAAGATAGTGGGTTAGTTGAGAAAAAGAATCAATGGGGGCATTTGTTTGATGTGGAGGATCCTAGATCAAAAACTCCTCCTCCTCCTTATAAAGGCAAAGGCAAGTTCATGGATGTAAACCAAGCGCTTGAAGTTGCTAGGCTCGATATCCAATATCTGGATTGGCGTGCTCGTCAAGATCTTCTTACCATCATGCTCCTTCACGACAAGGTTTGTTTCTCACCACAGTATCTATCATCTACATTGACCTCTCAGCATATTACACCCCATCGATCATCTGGTTCCTGTGGAAGGCGCGTAATGCAAAGGTCTTTGATAACAAGGAGATCTCGCCGATGGAAGTGATACAATCAGCGACGTCAGAGGCGGAGAGTTGGCGACTGGCGCAAATCACCCCGGAAGTAACATAGGAGAACGCCAACACTTCTACGCCGGAGCTACTGTATAGACCGCCACAGAGACCGTTTTGACGCGTCATGGAAAGGAGATGATGCTCGTTATGGTGGCAGACTCGTGATAGAGAATGAGGATGGGACTACAACCTTCGGTTCATTTGCTAGTAACCGAGCGCTGTCTCCCCTACACGCAGAGTTCGGTACTCTGCTGTGGGCCATGAAATCCTCGCTAATTCTCGGTCACGAATCGATGGCCTTTGAATTAGATTGCCTGCAACTAGTTAGGCTCATTGAGGAAGAAGAAGAATGGCCAAGTCTTATGGCTGAGTTTGATGAATTCCTTACTCTTCGTTCTAAGTTTTTGTTATGCTCCATTTCTTTTGTCTCACGTTTAAAGAACCTCCGAGCTGATCGCTGATAGACCATGGATTTGACCCATTTTCGTCTATAGTTTATAGGTGTTTTTACTATCTATTATTATATTATAGAGTCTATTTTTATATTTATAAGATCAGGAAGTGATTTAGAGATAAGTGATGATTTTGGAGCATTTTGGATATATTTGGAGCAAGCACCCGAGATGACCATCGAGCTCGACCATCAGTCGATATTGGAGGAGGAATATCGATCGATGTTCACACTTGAACATCGATCGACAACGAAGCACGCTGAAAGCCTGTTTGGTCACAGCCAACTTGAAGCCCAAGTCTTCACCAATTTACAAGATTACTCTTGACGAGTTTTAACCTAACTATATAAACTTTTCCACCATGTCAGAGGCAAAGTGTGCTTTTCTGTGTTTTTATATTTATTACTTTCAGCTAAAGGTTTTAGGATTGTGATAGTTGGAGAGAAGATCCAAAGTTATAATTTGTGATTGGAACTCCATTAATATCTATTTTACTATTCTATGAAGTTTTCTAACCTAATTGCTTTCATGAATTGCTTGACCATGTCTAAGTAGTTCCACTGTTAGATTTAGGGTTTAAATAGATTATGAAGGATTATCCCCAACTATAGATTGCTAAGTTGTGGTAATTGTCATTAGGATTGTTCATTAATGCATGTTTCTAGATTAACTACCTAGAACTTGCCCTAGAATTGATAGATAAAAGCGAGAGCTTCATTTTCATCCTGAAAACATTCTAACTGAGCTAAGTTTCTTGCTAAGAGTAAGGCGAGAGCTGATCTAGTGAGCTTTGTAAGCATTCATTCAACCCGCGTATAAAGCTTAACTAGAAGCGCGTCGATCGATATTCATATTGGATAATCGATTGACGGAGCGAAAGATGTATCGACCGAAATCCCTATAGGATCATCGATAGACACTGCTATTGATCGAACACATCTGTTTGGGTCATTAGATATAGTTAATAGACGAGTTCAAACATGCGATAGCTGATGGACTTGTTGAATTGACAGTTGAGCTTTACATTATCATGCATGCAACTCATTAGGCATCTGTAGGATTATAATTCCAAGTTTCCTGAATAGAAACCCTAAGTCTAGCTATTTCCTTTTAAGCACCAAAACCTGAACCAATTAATCGAGCAATTACTTGCTCAACCAAAACTGCAAATTTACATTTTAAATCTTAAAAACTTCTTACTTAACAAATCAAATTTGATCTATTAGGTTCCCTAGCTCCCTGTGAATTCGATCCCTAAGTACTACAATTCGACTTCTTATTTGAGAGAGTATAAATCACTACTTAGGCTAATTTAAGTGATATCAATCGCCTTGCGAAAGGTGCTCCGTCTCGTGGCTTTTGTTTTTGTTAACTCTGAGGTCTAGACTTGGTTGGTGCTATATGGAGCTTTCGATGCAAAAAAAAAAAAGAAGCTTTGTCCCAGTTTTGTAAGACCATCTCCAATGTATTCCCCTATTTTTACCTCTAAAATAGAGATGAGTTTCTTTCCAATGTATTTCTCTATTTTTACCTCTATAAAGGAATATTTTCAAAAGATTCTATTTTAATTTTACAAAAGATACATTTTGTTTATAAAAGTTGATAACTAACCCTATTTATTTTTAATTTTTAAAATATTTTCATAAACTTATGAATTTTTTTAAACTAAAGTTTTGTTAAAAGACTATTATGTAAATAAAAAAATGTTATTATATTCCTACAAAAGCTGTATTTTTCTATAAATATAATTATTTTAGTTACAACTATAAAAAATTTGAAAGTTAAAAGACTATTTTAAAAATAAAAAAGTATGACTCTATAATAGATAAATGCTATTTTTTCCTCTATTATAGCATATAGAAGTGAAAATAGCTAGGGATCGGAGATGTTCTAAAAACAAATGTTTTTCGCCAAAAGAAACTAGTGATGGAAAACCAAAGAAGGAAAATGACAAAAAACAGTAAGAATTCGAAAAACAAAAGATAGCCAAAGATATCTCGGAGAATCCGAGCTGGCAAATCCATCTTCATCATCATGTGGATGATAGTACCGCCACATGTACATCTTCATTGGCAATGTTTGTACACGTGTCATCTTTTCGGAGGTTTGCTTAGATCGCGAAGAACTCGCTTCTCTTATCAACAAAAAATTCGAATTAATAAAAAAGTAAAATCCCTTTTGTCTCTCTAATCTCTTTGTCTATTATCTCTTTCGTTCCTTCCGGTGACGACGCCATGAACGCCGCCGTGTTTACGTCTTCTGCTTTATCTCTACCCATATCCTTCTGTAAAACTAGATCATCTCAAGTCACCAGAAAGAAGGTGTAACTTTACTTGACATCTGTTTTTGAGATCTTGGGTTTTTGTTGTGGCATTAGAAAAGGTTTCATTTTTGAATGATTATTGTTTGTTTCTCAGGGAGAGTTCAGGGTTTTTGCTGTGTTTGGGGAAGATAGTGGGTTAGTTGAGAAAAAGAATCAATGGGGGCATTTGTTTGATGTGGAGGATCCTAGATCAAAAACTCCTCCTCCTCCTTATAAAGGCAAAGGCAAGTTCATGGATGTAAACCAAGCGCTTGAAGTTGCTAGGCTCGATATCCAATATCTGGATTGGCGTGCTCGTCAAGATCTTCTTACCATCATGCTCCTTCACGACAAGGTTTGTTTCTCACCACAGTATCTATCATCTACATTGACCTCTCAGCATATTAGTTAACTGATTGTATCTCTCAGGTCGTTGATGTACTGAATCCTCTAGCTCGTGAGTACAAGTCTATTGGTACTGTGAAGAAAGAACTTGCTGGATTGCAGGAAGAACTAGCGAAAGCACACCAACAGGTTCTTAAGAATTGCGTTTTTTTTTTTATATTGGTGCTCACTTGTTCTAACTCTTAGTCAAAATCTAAAACAGGTTCATATATCAGAAGCGAGGGTTTCAACTGCTCTAGAAAAGTTAGCTCACATGGAAGAATTGGTTAATGATAGGTTGTTACCAGTTAGAGTTGCGACAGAATCAGACAGACCTTCCTATTCAACCTCAGTCCAGGACTCAGACAGGGTTGGTGGGAAAAGCTTGAATGTTTCTGGTCCCGTTCAGCCTTATAGTCCACACTTGAAGAACTTTTGGTATCCCGTTGCTTTCACTGCAGATCTTAAGCATGACACGATGGTATGGTATAAAATGTTTTTTCTTGTCTTTTCCCTGTCATTCCAAAATATATATATATATATATAATAAAAATGATATTGCGTCTCCTTAAGGTACCAATTGACTGCTTTGAGCAACCATGGGTTATCTTCAGAGGGGAAGATGGGAAACCAGGATGTGTACGGAACACATGTGCACATAGAGCGTGTCCTCTTGATCTTGGCTCGGTGAACAATGGTCGTATCCAGTGTCCTTACCACGGTTAGTAACTCATTCTCTGTGTTTTGTTGATTTTTAAACCATTTTATTTAGAGCATCTTTTCGAGTGTGATCTTGTAGGATGGGAATACTCAACTGATGGAAAGTGTACGAAGATGCCATCTACAAAGCTACTGAATGTGAAGATAAAATCGATACCTTGTCTTGAACAAGACGGCATGGTCTGGGTTTGGCCCGGTGATGAGCCACCTTCACCCACACTTCCTTCTTTACAGCCTCCATCAGGGTTTGTAATCCATGCCGAGGTAAATCTTGTAGATTCCAAGTAGTTTTTTGAGCAGTTGTAGATTCCTGTCATTTAAAATCTCATTTTTGTTCTCTAACATAATCTCAGCTTGTAATGGACCTACCGGTGGAACACGGGTTGCTACTAGATAATCTCTTGGATCTTGCGCATGCTCCATTCACTCACACATCTACTTTTGCAAAAGGCTGGAGTGTCCCAAGGTTTTGTTTTCTAAAATCTCATTACGCTGTTTCAGTATTGACAATGACTCCCTGTTTTTTTTTTTAAAGCCTTTTCTCTCTTTTCTTGCAGCTTGGTAAAGTTCTTAACACCATCTTCAGGTCTTCAAGGATACTGGGATCCGTATCCAATCGATATGGAATTTAAACCACCTTGTATCGTGTTATCGACAATAGGAATCTCAAAACCAGGGAAGCTAGAGGGAAAGAGCACCGAGCAGTGTGCAACACATCTTCATCAACTCCATGTTTGTTTACCTTCTTCGAGAAACAAGACAAGACTTCTATACCGAATGTCACTAGACTTTGCTCCAATATTGAAGAATCTACCATTCATGGAACATCTCTGGAGACATTTCGCTGAACAGGTAAAAAAAGTAAAGAAATAAATGAATGAATATCGATCATCTTGATGTTTTTTTTATCTGTTTTTTGCAGGTCTTAAATGAAGATCTACGGTTGGTTTTGGGACAGCAAGAAAGGATGTTGAATGGTGCAAATATATGGAACTTACCTGTTGCTTATGACAAGCTCGGAGTTCGGTATAGACTATGGAGGAACGCTGTAGATCGTGGTGATGATAAATTACCTTTCTCAGGCTAATTCTTGTTGAAGAAGAAATCTAATGCTCGAGTGACGTGGAAAGGAAATTTTTAGCAGCTAACATTCACCAGCGAGCGACCTTGCAAGAAAGTGTTGGGGTTCGTTCTCTCTGCATGGCTGAGTAAACGATTATGGAGTTTGGTGGATTCATCTTTGGAGACGATGAAAGAATAACAAATATCCATTGTAAATCAATAAGGATATATATATATATATATATATATATATATATATATATATTTGTACACGAAAGTCGTAACTTGTTATTCATTTTTTTCCTGTGTACAGTTGATTCAATATTTGAGTAATTGAATATCAGACATCAGAAAACTGCAAAGAAATGTAGAGGCTCGATGAATCCAACAAGACAAACTTAACCATTCCCCTTGTTCCTGTCACTATAATCTGGTGACTTGCATCGTTAAATTACTATCATCTACCTGATCTACAGTTATGCAGATGCCATAATCGATGCTACCATTCTCAAATGATTTATGGTTAGCTCCAATACATTTTGGATTTCAATACTTCGAAGCATTTTCATTGGACTGAAGTAGAAAACATTAACCGTTCAGAATTATCCACATAGACCATCGACCAAACAGTTTCACTTTCACCCTTATCAGTCCCACCTAAAAAAAAAAACATTCTCTGTAAATTTAAGAGAATTAATGAGAGTTTATGAGAATTATTTGAGAGATTTTGGTGAAGAACTAAGAGAAATATATGGGGAAATTCAAAAGAAAGAGATAAAAATATTTGAGGAACATTTTTCTTTAGATTGATTTAGTGTATACAATAGTTACATAAATAGATCTAGCAAAGAGAATAAGACAATGAGAATGAATAAACAAATGAAGATGAATAAACTAATGAATATCAGATCTGAGGAAGTCACTTTCGGATAGTGACAACTCTCTTCTCTCTTCCTTCCTTAGTATATCATGTGACTTTGGCTTGTTTTCACACTCCAACAGCTCTATCCAGTTGCCTCCACTTGTTTAAATTCGTCCAAGACTTCAGGCAAGATATTTTAATCAGTCTCACACCTTTCCTTGCTTTAGTTTTTCTGTCCATGATTTCCTGTCCATGATCAATCAGGTTCTTCATGTCTTTACTCTTGATCTTTATTCTCTTCATGTCAACACTCCCCCTCAAGCTTGACCATAGGGACTTGGTCAAGCTTGGAAACCATGAAGCATTCCCTCATTAAAACCTTTACTTGAAAAAACCACTTGGGATAAAAACCAAGCAAAGGAAAAAGAGTAAAACACTTCGTGGCAAGAGGATCAGTGACAAGAGAGGTCTATGAGTCCAAGCTTAGGATGAATGAACTCACAAACCTTGCTGCCAGCTGCCTTGGTGAATATGTCAGCTAGTTGATCTTCACTTCTTGTGTAGCATGGAAGAATCACTTGCTGTTCCACTGCCTGTCTCACCTTGTGGCAGTCCACTTCTATGTGTTTT